>NW_023416313.1:54113342-54355842 GCF_014108235.1 Myotis myotis | reverse complement strand
GTATACAAATCCATTTATCAGCTTCATGTTTTTCTTAGGTCTTCTATATTCCAATCTAAACTTACTGCCCTTTAGAATTGTTGTGTAACTTGTCCCCTTTGTCAATTTAAATCGTTCATTTCCTGAAACCCAGAACTTGCTTTTTACGTAGCTCTGTTCTCAAACCTTTTAAAGGTTTATTTTACTCTACAGATTAGTAGTTTGGCTAGACAGAGAATTCTAGATTTAGTGAAATTTGATGGCTGTTTTGATTCTTGTTCACATGAATTAGGTTAGGGTTTTACCTCTCTCACCTGTGTGTGCTGGGTACCCAATGGGCTCTGTCATTGTGTAAACTTTGTCTTCACTTCTGGGAAATGTTTCTGAACTGATTCTTTCCTCTTCACCCCAATCTCTCTTTGGAATTCTCTCTCTCGGAATTTGTGCAAGCTTGGGACTATTTTTCTATTTTCCATTGCAGTCTGTTATTTAACGTTTGAAATTTCAAACAACAACCTGTTGAATTCTTATCCATGTAAGGTTATTAACCTCATCTGTACAGTTATTAATGACTTTAAAAGTTTATTTCTCCCAAGATGTTTTATTTTCGTTTTGCTTTGGCTTCTGCCTTTCATAGTAGAACATTTCTTCAAATGTTTGATGATCCTTGGCTCATTTTTAGGTGTGGAGCACTTAAAAAGCTAATTGGGTATTGTGAATTGGGCCGGGAGTTGGGAGCTGTAAAGTAAGGTTCACCATGGATATTTTTTCCAAAATTCTACTTGAAGGATAAAAAGCCTGGCTTCCAGTATTCTAGGATCCCAGTGGGAGAAGAAATCTGTGGGATCTGAATATGTAAACTACTTTAATTCTTTTATTTTCATCACTGTATACCTATTGAGTCCAAAGATCACCCTCTCTTACCCACTTCACATAATCTCCAGTTTTTGCCAGGTGGAGTTAAGTAGTCTAGCAGTATGGAGTGGATCTGGGGATTTAACTGCTTGTCAGACTTCCCAACAATCTTTTAGTCCTTTTTACATTTCCGAAGGTATGTGGGTTGCTAAGCCTTTGGGGACAGTTCTGTGGTTTTAATCTGAGAGATTCTCACCACTGATAGTACATTCAGTTTTTCTTTTGTATACTTAGTCATTTGTTCATAAACTGCAGCTTTTAAAATTTGTTCTCTCCCATGTTTGTCTTCAGGGTTTTTTGTGGTGTTCTCTCTCGCCCCTTTTTGAAGTATTGATGTTTAGGAGGACTTCAGAAGAGACTAGAAGTGACATGGTCTGTATTTAGCAGCTGTTTTTTTGGGGAAAAGGGCAGGTAAATTATAAGTAGCTCACTCGGTACTCTAGAATTTGGCCAACAAAACACATAGGTGCTGTGCTAGTTTATTAAAAATCAATCCCAATTTACTAATGGACAGTATTAGATAACTAATGGCAATGCTTCATCAGTTCTGTAGACCCTTAAGCTATCAATCCCACTTTTCAAGTAACATGAACTTTCTAGGTCTGCTTTCCTCATTCAAATCTTGATACTTTTTGGTTTACTAGAGTCCTGCTACCAGGTGAGTTTACCTCTCTTTCTGGGGTTCTTGGTTTCATCTTTTATTTCTTTCCTAACATTTAATGTGTTGTAAGATTGCAGGTCTTGTTAACACATTACTCTTTCCACACTGGAGTGGCAATTGCTTCATTGTTGGTCACAAGTATTAGAATATAGTGTGTGGAACACCTTTCCTGTGCCATTCATGCTGAGATAATTTTGAAAGGTAGTGTTAACATTAGGATCCAATTAAGCTTTTGTGTTCTATTCTTTAGTCTTTGTGTTTTTATTGTTTTACTGCTTGGAAAAGTTTTTTGAAGTATCTCCTACTTTAAAAATACTTTATGTTTAGAGCATTGAGATATTGGGTATTTTGAAAACCATAATAACTTACTGTCCATCACAATACTTGTGTTGGTCCTGAAATGTATAATGAGTTTATTTGGTTTGGGCTTATACTAACCTCAAATATCAGAATCTATAAATGCTTGCATAATAAATACACTGACACGTTCCAGCAAAGTTAATTTCTTTCGAAGTGGTTAATGGTGCAGTTTATCAATATACTAACTTTTAAGGATGACCCAAACTATTAATAAAATGGTGGGGGTTTTGCTAATTTTAACACAGTTGAGATGAGTGCAGACTAACTTTCTTCACTATTGGGGTCATATTTAGTTAAGAACTCTAGCCTGAAGATTTTCATGGGTAAAAATTATTCTAGCAAGATGTGCAAATTGAGTAGGCTTGGCTTGTTAATTGCAGTCAGTTGCCTATAATCCAGAAAATGGAGTTAGGGTTGATTGTAATTTGGTTGGCATTTCAAAGAGTTCTACAGGCCATTAGAATTGTTTGGAGGTATTTCCTGGGATTCTGTATTTCTCACAACCCAAATGACCTTAGCTGCACTGAAGTTTGAAGGATTGTTGCTTTAAAATGGTTAAACATGCTGTTTCATAAGGATTGTTTTTACTTTTCATCTTGTAAAGACAAAGGTGCATGTTTCATAAAACTTAGACCACTCTAGCGTTTTAATCATGGACTCTAGCTTTAAAGAAAAAAAATCAGAAAAGACTTCGCTTGTTAATGGGCATACAAGATGACAATGGGGAAAGAGGCATTGGGCTGGTTGTAGGCTGGGAAAATAAGTTGGTTTCATTTATTTTTTTTTCTCTACTGGCAAGACACTCCTTATTGCTTGTATATTGTCCCCTTTGGTTTGTCATTGATCTCACGCATCCATTCCATTTTTAGGAATTGGTAATCAGCAACTGATCAAAATTGATGTTTGCTGTTGTTCATGAGTTGGGCTAGTTAAATATTGCCGTGTTGTCCTTTTACCTTTTAGATTTCTCAAGAAGGATACATAATGCATCAGTCTCTGGTAAAGGGACTGTAATTTAGGAAGACAGAGCAGTGGGGTGATTACTAACTGCTAATATTCACAAGTCCTGTAAAGGTAGATAGTTTTGGGGGACGGAAGCATTTTCTAAGGGCATGAAAATAGAACCTTACAAAAGCACAACTTAAAAAGGGTGAAATGCTTTACAGCAGTGGTTCTCAACCTTCCTAATGCCGTGACCCTTTAATACAGTTCCTCATGTTGTGGTGACCCCCAATTTCATTGTTACAAATTGAACATCATTAAAGCATAGTGATTAATCACAAAAACAATATGTAATTATATATGTGTTTTCCCATGGTCTTAGGCGACCCCTGTGAAAAGGTTGGTTGACCCCCAAAGGGGTCTCGACCCACAGGTTGAGAACTGCTGCTTTACAGGAATTGGATGCTAAGTAAGCAAAGTGTTCCTTGTTACAATAGTCCAAATTAGTTATTTTAATTGTTATAGAAATTCTTTAAAGTTTTCAAAGAAAGTACAGGTAAGCATTAGGAGACGTGCTAGTTCATTAAACAGTGATAATAGAGGTTATTGATTTCTATATAGAGAAACATCTGAGTCACTTGATGTTGGGAAGATAGTTTACTTAAAGGCTAGTTGGTATACATTATATTTTGTAATCGCTATATTCTGTTCATCCTTTTGCATTTGAAAGCAAGATTACTTTCCTGGCTCCTAATTTCTTCTGAAAATACTTGGAGAAACTTAAGAGGTAGGTTAATGCCAGTACCTAAATGTGACATTTAACATGTCTTGGGAGCTATGCTTTGAATAAATACTTGAGGAAAGGAATCTATAATTGCCCTTTTTTTTTTTTGTAGTATGAATAGCTTTGGATTACACAGGGCTTAATCAGATTTTTTAAGAAAATACTTGACAGCTTCAGATTGATGATGTGGGACCCTTTTAAAATTGGAATATGGCTCTTTCATTTTCACAGTGTAGTTAAGGGATTGGTTGAGGCAATAGAACTTTGAGATGTTCAAATTTGTTGTAAATTGCTTCTGCAGTCATATAAAGCATGCTACCACTAATCAATTTTATGTATTAACACCTATTAGCATGTCTTTTTAAAGTACCTGGTTGACTTGATTTTAAAATAACATGATGTTCTCTGTACCATTAAACATTTTCAAGGCATATTCTCCCCTAGCAAATTCTGGTGGAATCAAGTGTTTCCAGACCTAGAGGCCTACTTCTAAAGTCTTCATATGAAGTTTATAGTGGGCTTTAATGGGGTTTTAATTTGCACTAAATTTTCTTTTCTGAAAGATGTTTAAATTATAATGTAGTGCTTTTGTTTTACAATTAAAATCTTACAGCACTCATGCATTTTTTGCACTGTCTTTTTTTTTTAAATTTTTTTTAAAGCTTTCCCTGCGGGTTAATACCTTGAAATACTATAGGTCTTATTTTCTTACTTGAAAAGGTAAGGCAACTACTATTGTGTTTAAAATGACAAGATTTTTAAATGATGGGTTCTTTTGAAAGATAGTTTATACATAATTGGTCAAATAGTATTACAGGTTGAAGAGAAACTGAGTTTGATAGAAGAAAAGCGCTTTCCAGTTTGCTCCAGAATGTTCACAAGGAAGGATATTAAGAGTAGGAAGATTCTATATGGGGATGTTCAGTTTTTGGCCTCTATTGGGTTTACTGTAAAATGTAACAACTAAAAGCGCTGCTGAATATTTACTATATGCATAGACTTCAAAGTTTTTTAGAAAATGGCAAATTGAATTAGGCGCTTATGATAATAATAATGTTAACCAAGGTACTATACTCAATCTGAATACAGAGGAATCCTAACAGTATTGTTTCACTATTCCACTTCCTATGTTTGTGACCCTTGAGAACTTTTTAAGGAATGTGGGTCATTCATACTGCTGGCCTGACATTGGGAGGTTGCCATGGTGTGATGCTAAGCAGGTCTTCTTCTCCACAATGAACTTTGTAACCAGCTTGTGATTTATCTTTGTTTTGAAAATCAGAGGACGGAATTAAATGGGTCCTGTTTTTCTCCGTTCTGCCAAGATTCTATAATGAGATAACATGAACTTCTGAAAGAAATTAATCCTCAAATTTATTGAAATGTTGGGACATTCTACTTAGATTAAAATTTTTCTAGTTTTTATATATTCAGTGGAATAGATAATTTCTAATGAATAGTCCTTAGGTTCAGCTTTGTCATTTGCCCTGTGATATTGGACAAATAGAATTTAACTCAAAGTGCTTTGAGGTTAGTAGTTTTCAACTTCATCCTGGGGTTAAACGCACATACTCTGTGCCCCGCCCCCCCCTCCCCCGTCCCAACCTTATGCAGAATCTTCAGAGCCCAGGTATCTATTAAGATCCTTAGAGGGTTCTGATGCTGAGGGTTGAAAATCCAAGCTTCATACTTACTGCTATGATGTTTAAGAAATCATGGAAATCATGCAGATGAAAAAGTATCAAATGTTAATGCCTATGTGTGCTGGGCAGTCTGAAGAGTATGCTATGGTCAGGCTGTGGGGAGTAGACAGCCATCCACCATGATGGAATGAGTGCCCTGTCTGAAGCCTGGGCACCTTCATGGACTCACTACTTTGGCTTCTGTAACTCCTCAGGGCTTCTCTGGCGCTGAACCTTCTGAAGATTTGACTTAGAAGTTCTGTGATTTTGGTGCGTAAATTTGGTTAGATGAGATGGGCAAGGGGTAGGAGTCAAGATAAGCTAAGACAACTCTAGATTATAGAATAGCTGTGATTCCCTTTAGGTCAAATAAGTTTTGTGGGGAAAGCAGGAATATATAGTTTTGGGATTAAAAATTTGAGGGGTTTTGAGATCCAGTAGAGAGTTGAAAAATGTTTGGGATTCAGAAAAGAGGTTGTTGCTGGAGAAGTCTACGTCATGGTAGTGAAGAAAAGCACCTGGAGAGGGTGGGAAAATGAGAGCCAAGGCTGAGCTCTGCTGAAGGCCATTTGAAAGAATGATTGCATGATTAAACTCCCAAAGCCTAAGTTCACTGCAGCAAGCAATTCCTGCATTTGTTGATCTTTTCTCTCCAAAGAATATTTTTGCCTGGCCATTGTGGCTCAGTGGTTGAGCACCAACCTATGAACCAGGATGTCACAGTTCAATTCCCGGTAAGGACACATGCCCAGGTTGTGGGCTCGATCCCCAGTGTTGAGTGTGCAGGAGGCAGCCAATCCATAATTCTCATCATTGATGTTTCTATCCCTCTCCCTCTCTGCAATCAAAAATATATTTTAAAAATAATAAAAATGTTTTTATTTTTATTTTTTAATATTTTTTATTGATTAAGATATTACATAGGTGTCCTTATCCCCACGTTACCCCCTACCCCCCCACCCGCTCATGCCCTCACCCCCCTGTTGTCCGTGTCCATTGGTTATGCCTATATTCTTGCATATAAGTCCTTTGGTTGATCTCTCCCCCTTACCCCCACCCTCCCCTACCTTCCCTCCAAGGCCTGACAGTCCAATCAATGCCTCTCGGTCTCTGGATCAGTCCCTGTTCATCAGTTTATGTTGTTCATTCCACAAATGAGTGAGATCATGTGGTGTTTATCCTTCTCTGACTGTCTTATTTCACTTAGCATAATGCTCTCCAGTTCCATCCGTAAATGGTAAGAGTTCCTTTTACTTCTTCCTCTTCTTAAAGAATACCTTTCAGCATTTCATATAATGCTGGTTTGTTGGTGATGAACTCCTTTAGCTTTTTCTTATCTGTGAAGCTCTTTATCTGACCTTCAACTCTGAATGATAGCTTTGCTGGATAAAGTAATCTTGGTTGTAGGTTCTTGGCATTCATCACTTTGAATATTTCTTGCCACTCTCTTCTGGCCTGCATTGTTTCTGTTGAGAAATCAGCTGACAGTCGTATGGGTACTCCCTTGTAGGTAACTGACTGTATTTCTCTTGCTGCTTTTAAGATTCTCTTTGTCTTTTGCTCTTGGCATTTTAATTATGATGTGTCTTGGTGTGGTCCTCTTTGGATTCCTTTTGTTTGGGGTTCTCTGCGCTTCCTGAACTTGTAAGTCGATTTCTTTCACCAGGTAGGGGAAGTTTTCTGTCATTATTTCTTCAAAGAGGTTTTCATTATCTTGCTCCCTCTCTTCTTCTGGCACCCCTATAATTCTGATGTTGGTACGCTTGAAGTTGTCGCAGAGGCTCCTTACACTATCTTCATATTTTTGACTTCTTCTTTCTTTTTCGTTTGGGTGTTTTTTACTTCTTTGTATTTCAAATCTTTGACTTGATTCTTGGGATCCTCTTGTCTGCTGTTGGGTCTCTGTATATTTTTCTTTATTTCAGTCCGTGTATGCTTAATTTCTAGTTGGTCTTTTTTCATATCCTCCAGGGTCTCACTAAATTTATCAGCGGTTTCCATAAAATTCTTGAAAAACCTTATAAACGTAGCCTTGAACTCTATATCCAGTCGTTTGCTTTCCTCCATTTCTGTCATTTGTGACCTGTTTCTTTGTCTCCGCATTTTGGCTGCTTCCCTGTTTTGTTAGAGTGGTTTTGTGTGCTAGGTGTCCTGTATGGCCCAGTGGCTCAGCCTCCCCAGTTACCTGAGGTGGACACTCTTGGTGCACCCCCTTGTGGGCTTTGTGCACAGTCTTGTTGTAGTTATGCCTTGATTGTTGTAGGATCACTGGGAGGAATTGCCTTCCAGGCCAATTGGCAGTGAGAATCAGCTGTGTCTGCAGTGGGAGAACTTCTGTGCTGAAGACACCCTTCTGGGGCAAGACTTGCTTCAGTGGGGCTTTGGTGCTCACTTAGTCTGCCCCCTGAGTGTGTCCCTTATGGATCTGAGGAGTTGTAATCTGGATGGTCCCACTCTGACCACTGGGTATACTGGCTCTTGGATCTAAGGAGGTGCTAATTTAGCTCCTGCCTGAGGTTATCCAGCAGGAGCTATGAAGAGAACTGCAGATTCCCCTTCCTTTTTTGGAGTTTGGAGGTGCCCTGATGAGGCCCAGCTGTGAAGCAATGCAAGCTGATGTGGGGCCTTGGGCCTTCTCTTGGAAGTTCTGGGTCTGTCTGGCCCAGCTGCAATTTGTTAGGTAATTTTTAGGTTGCAAAGGGCCAGGGCATTCATATGCAAAAGCCTCTGCCGCAGCCTGGGTGGGGCGGGGTCTCGGAATCAAAGGGCGGAGCCAGCAGCTATGGTGGATCCTCAGCCCTTCCCTAAGGGGCCGCGCATCTCAGTGTCCCGGTAATTGCTGGAAGCACCTCTGAGGGAAAGCCGCCCTCAAGTTCAGAGTTCTGCCTGCTGCCAGACAGTCCAGTTTCTCCCCGTATGAGTCCTGGGTCCCCAGAGACTTCCCAGAACCGGAGTTCAGAGCAGTTGGGAGCTTGTGACTCCCTCCCGATTCAAAAAGACAGCCTCGGAAAAAAAAACTAAGATGGCGGCATAGGTAAACACCGGGAAATTGTCACCTCACACAACAATTGAAAATTACCGCAAAGGACTGAGCAAACATCATCCAGAACAACAGGAAGGCTGGCTGAGTGTAAATTCTACAACTAGAAGGAAAGAAAAGCACGCTGAGAGCCAGAGGCGCTGCGGAGGTGAAGTGCAGAGGTACGGCGGCTCGCGCGCGCGAGGAAAGGGGGTGGCGCCTGAGGACGCGGCTGTCTTTTTGAATCACAAACTCCCGACGGCTCTGAACTCTGGTTCCGGGAAGTCTCTGGGGACCCAGGACTCATACGGGGAGAAGCTGGTCTGTCCGGCAGCGGGCGAACTTGAGGGCGGCTTTCCCTCAGAGGTGCTTGCAGCTGTTACCGGGACACTGAGACTCGCGACTCCGGGCGGAGAATCGGCCATAGCTCCTTGATCCGCCCTATGATTCCCTGAGACCCCGCCCCACCCAGGCTGTGGCAGAGGCTTTTGCATGTGAATGTACCTAACTGCAGCCGAACCAGGCAGACCCGGAACTTCCAAGAGAAGGCCCAAGGCCCCGCAGCGGCTTGCATTGCTTCACAGCAGAGCCTCTTCGTGGCTCCTACTGTGTGGTCTCAGGCAGAGGCTGAATTAGCACCTCCTTAGATCCAGGAGCCACTGTACCCAGTGGTCAGAGGGGGGCCATCCAGACTGCTACTCCTCAGATCCATAAGGGAGAGACTCAGGAAGCAGACTCAGTGAGCACCAAAGCCCCACTGAAGCAAGTCTTGCCCCAGAAGGGTGTCTTCAGCACAGAAGTTCTCCCACTTTAGACACAGCTGATTCTCACAGCCAATTGGCCTGGAGGTCAATTCCTCCCAGTGATTCTACAACAACCAAGGCACCAAGAGTGCACCAAGAGTGTCCACCCCAGGTAACTGGGGAGGCTGAGCTACTGGGCCCTACAGGACACCTGGCGCACAGGGCCACTCTATCAACACAGGGAAGCTGCCAAAATGCGGAGACAAAGAAACAGGTCACAAATGGCAGAAGTGGAGGAAAGCAAACGATTGGATATAGAGTTTAAGGCCACGGTTATAAGGTTTTTCAAGAATTTTATGGAAACCGCCGATAAATTTAATGAATCCCTCAATAAGTATAGGGAGACCATGGAGGACATGAAAAAGGACCAACTAGAAATTAAGAATACACTGACTGAAATAAAGAATAATTTACAGAGATCCAGCAGTAGACAAGAGGATCCCAAGAATCAAGTCAAAGATTTGAAATACAAAGAAACAAAAAATACCCAACCGAAAAAGAAAAAAGAAAAGAGATTCCAAAAATATGAAGATAGTGTAAGGAACCTCTGGGACAACTTCAAGCGTACCAACATCAGAATTATAGGGGTACCAGAAGGAGAGAGAGGGCAAGATATTGAAAACCTTTTTGAAGAAATAATGACAGAAAATTTCCCCTACCTGGTGAAAGAAATGGACTTACAAGTCCAGGAAGCGCAGAGAACCCCAAACAAAAGGAATCCAAGGAGGACCACACCAAGACACATCATAATTAAAATGCCAAGAGCAAAAGATAAAGAGAGAATCTTAAAAGCAGCAAGAGAAAGACAGTCAGTTACCTACAAGGGAGTACCCATACGACTGTCAGCTGATTTCTCAACAGAAACCATGCAGGCCAGAAGAGACTGGCAAGAAATATTCAAAGTGATGAATAGCAAGAACCTGCAACCAAGATTACTTTATCCAGCAAAGCTATCATTCAGAATAGAAGGTCAGATAAAGAGCTTCACGGATAAGAAAAAGCTAAAGGAGTTCATCACCACCAAACCAGCATTATATGAAATGCTGAAAGGTATTCTTTAAGAAGAGGAGGAAGGAAAAGGAACTCTTACCATTTGCCACAGCATGGATGGAACTGGAGAGCGGATAAATACCACAGGATCTCACTCATTTGTGGAATATAATGAACAACATAAGCTGATGAACAAGGACTGATCCAGAGACGGAGAGGCATTGATTGGACTGTCGGGACTTGGAGGGAAGGTAGGGGAGGGTGGGGGTAAGGGGGAAAGATCAACCAAAGGACTTATATGCAAGCATATACGCCTAATCAATGGACATGGACAACGGGGGGGTGAGGGCATGAGCGGGGGGGTGGGGGTGGGGGGTAGAGGGTAACGTGGGGACAAGGACACATATGTAATATCTTAATCAATAAAAAATATATTAAAAAAAAAAAAAAACAGCCTCGTCCTCAGGTGCCCGCCCCTTTCCGCACGCGCTCGAGCCTCCGTACCTCTGCAGTTTACTTCCGCAGCTCCTCTGAGTCTACGTGTGCTTTTCTCTTTCCTTCTAGTTGTAGAATTTACACTCAGCCAGCCTTCCTGTAGTTCTGGATGATGTCTGTTTATTCTTTTCATTGTATTTTTGAAGTTGTTGTGGGAGGCAGCAATTTTCGGTTTTTACCTATGCCGCCATCTTGGTTTCTTTCAAAAATAAATGTTTTTTATTGTTTTTTTGTTTTGTTTTTTTAAGAATGAAAGTAAGGGAGAGGGATACAGAAACATCAGCTGCCTCCTGCATGCGACCTCTACTGGGGATGGAGCCTGCAACCTGGGCATGTGCTCTGACCTGGAATTGAACCTGCAACCTGTCACTACACTAGAATGATGCTCAACCAGTTGAGCCACACCATTCACGGTGATCCTCTTTTCTCTTAGTAGCCCAGTGGAATTGGGCAAGTGACATACTTGTGCTTCAGTTTTTCTCATCTGTAAAATGGAGAGTTATAGTATCTACCTCAGGGTTGTGAGGATTAAATGAAAGTCTAAAGGCCATAAACAGCTACACTGGCACATAAAGTGCTCAATAGCAATTTTTACTGTTAACCTGGAGTACCTTTACCTGTTGAGATAAATTACATTCTATATAATAAAAGGCTAATATGCAGATAGACCAAACAGCAGAACTACTGGTTGCTATGATGCACACTGGCCACCAGGGGGCAGATGCTCAATGTAGGAGCTGCCCCCTGGTGGTCAGTGCGGTCCCACAGGGGGAGTGCTGCTCAACCAGAAGCCCTGAGCGCAGGGTGGTGGTGGGAGCCTCTCCCGCCTCTGCAGCAACACTAACAACATCCCCTGAGGGCTCCCAGACTGAGAGGACAATGCAGGCCAGACTGAGGTCCCCACTCCCCTCCAGTACATGAATTCCGTGCACCGGACCTCTAGATTCTAATAAGATCCAATATCCATCCCAGTTAAAACTCATGAAAATCCATTGATTGGAGCTGTGCTGATCATTATCTTCACTGAAATTCTGTCACTCAATTCACTAAACTAGGTGTGTAAAC
Source organism: Myotis myotis (assembly GCF_014108235.1). Lineage (NCBI taxonomy): Eukaryota > Metazoa > Chordata > Mammalia > Chiroptera > Vespertilionidae > Myotis > Myotis myotis. The sequence continues at coordinate 54,344,147 of NW_023416313.1, read as the reverse complement.
ATGTTTATGATTTTTAAAAATATTCTTTTACTGATTTCAGAGGGAGAATCATTGATTGCTGCCTCCTGCATGCCCTCTAGTGGAAATGAAGCCTGGAAACCCAGATATGTTCCCTGACTGGGAATTCCTGACCTCCAGGTTCATAGGTCAAAGCTCAAGAGCCACATTGGCCGAGCTGTTTTAATCCTCACCTGAGGATATGTTTTTATTGATAATTCTTAAAATAATTTTATTTTTATTTTTAGAGAGAATAAGGGGTAGGAAGAGAGAGGGAGACCGATGTAAGAGTAAAAACATCTATCAACTGCATGCCCACACCAGGAATTGAGCCCTCAACCCGGGCATGTGCCCTGACTGGGAATTGAACTGGTGACCTTTTAGTGTGCAGGATGACACAATCAACTGAGCCACACTGGCCAGGTCTTACTGATTTTTAGAGAGAGAGTGAAACATCGGTTGTTTGCTTCCCATAGGTGCCCCGATTGGGGACCAAATCTACAACCTAGGTATTCCTCCTTGACCGGGAATCAAACCTGCAACCTTTTTGATGTAGGGATACCACTCCAACCAACTGGCTCAGCCAGGGCACAATTGGTCTTGCCTCCTCAACTGGATTATAAGCTTCCCTTCAGGATTAGGACCATTTCTTACACTTCTATATACAGCCATTAATTTCTCAAACTTTGGTTATTTCTGTTAATGTGTTAATTTAGAATAAGTCTCAATGTTTTAGATCTGTTTTGGATCAGAGTAGGGGCTCCAAATTTGAGTGCATAAATGAATGAAAGATCTAAGATTGCCTTAATATTTGTTTCTTCCTTTTCAGTTATGTTCTGACAGATGTAGTAGAAATACTAAACTCTTTAAACAAGTGCTTCTCTTTCTGGCAGCTTTCGCCAATTTATAAAGATGTACGTCATCTTGAAAACTCCTAAAATCTTAAGACTACCGAGGAAAACAGTCATTGTGTGGACTTGTTGCCTGGAAGCAGGGTGATAGCCTGTGACTTCAATATGCTGCAAGTGGAGAATTGCCTGCAAAGGCACATTATTCATTTTTGAGCTTCTGGGTCTTGGAATCCTAATATGTAAAATTGGGAGGTGGAGCTAGATTAGGTGATCTTTAAGTTCCATGTCTTCTACCAATAAATATGCTAGTACTCAATGGCAACCAGGATACAAATACATTTTGTACATAATTATAAATTACAGAAATGTTAGGAGGCAAATTTGTTAGAGCTTCAAAAATAATGGCAGCCTTGGCTGGTGTGGCGCATTTGACCATAGTCAGTGCACGGTTCGATTCCTGGTCAGGGCACATGCCCGGGTTGCAGGCTTGATCCCCGGTGTGGGGGCATGAGGAGGCAGCTGATCTATGTTGCATTCTCAGATCGATGTTTCCCTCTCACAAATCAATTGAAACAACCATATTTTTTTAAAAATAGAAAAAAAGAATGGCAGCAAAATACATTGTAAGTCCACATTACTCTTTAAATTCCTGTCACAAAAACAACCTACTAACCTGGCAGAAGGTACTAATGTGACTTGTTTGGCTCATAATTAAGGGGTCAGATAATATACTCTGAACTAAACATACACTTCAGTCAGTGAAAATCTCAGCTTTCTAGCTGTGTGATCTTGAACATGTCATTTAATCTTGCTATTTTCTTCTCAGTACAATAAAAATATGAACTATGCCCAGCTGGTGTAGCTCAGTGGCTGAGCATTGATCCATGAACCAGGAGGTCATAATTCAATTCCCAGTCAGGGCTCATGCTGGAGTTGCCGGCAATCTCTAACAGGTGACATGGGGGAGGCAGCCAATGATTCTCTCTCATTGATGTTTCTACCCCTCTCTCCCTTTCTCTTCCTCTCTCTGAAATAAATGTTTAATAATGAAGTAATATTTTCGTAGCACTTATGTGCCAGCCTGATCTTTGAGTTTTATATTAATGCTAACCGATTTGACTTCTTCAAGTCATTGTAAAATTAAATGACACCCATCCTCCAAAAGCACTTGGAATATTATATCAGAGTAAATATTCAGTACATCACCTATTCTCCCCCCACACATACATACACACTGGTTATAAATTACAGAAGCTCTAAAGTTTGGAGCATTTAAAATCCTTTAAACTATTTTATGAATGGAAAGATGCTAGAGGAATTGGTGTTGATATTTGATCATTATCAGAATTAAAATGAGTTATCTAGCAGTCAGGAGCCCCGTTCTAATTTTATTCTCCATGGATCACTAAATGATTTTTAAAACTGTCTTTAGACCTCAAGTTCCCACTTAGGAAATAGGACTCATGAAACTTTGTTACAAACTGCAAAGTGAAGTTGGATGCTTTGGTTATTAGAAATCCTAGTGATTTGAGGTTATTAGATGAAGTGTATTACTAAAAATAGAAAAAGGTCATTAGGGTGGTAAGATAGGCAGACAGGACCTGTGATTTTCTAGAGAAATGATAAGATCCCCAATTCTATTTTTGTCTTTACCCAAGGAAATGCCTAATATAAAACATAACGGTTTGAATTTTCATTTTAAATGAAATAATATTTACAAGTGGTAAAATGTATCTCTGTACTATACTCCGGTTCATATTCTCATAAGGGAATTTTAAGAACAAGGTCATTTCTGAGTAAGGAGAAGGGATCATAGGAATTTAATCAATGTCATTAATTCTATCATCTGTCCTGAGTTGACAAATAGCTTTTACTATGTGGTAGACATAACAAAACTGTGCAGTAGTGTTATTAGCCCTGTTTTACAGATGAGGAAAGATCATAGTCACCCAGATGGGATGTGGAGAGTTGAACCTTGGCAGTCTGATTCCAGGGTTTGTACTTTTAAAGAAAAGGATTCTGGGGATTAGTGGAGCAGTGGGAAAAAAAACCAATGGGATTATAGAAACAATAGGTGTAATGATGAGTTAAGGGACAAAGAAATACTAGTACTACCAACCCCCTCTTCCTCCAGTCCTACCACTAGAGAATCCTATATAATATTAGCTGTACCGGTTAATAATGTGAATTTTTTTCAATAGGTGGAGTTACACATATGTTGATGTATATATGCAATTTTATATGTATGCTATTTTGTTGTATTGACAGCAAGTTTCAAAACTTTATATGTCAAATTTTCTGGAGGTGTTAATATCATAGATATTTTTACGCTTAAAAATGTCAAATTTTATGCCAAGAAGAGCATTTGTGGGAAGTTTTAATTTATTTATTTTGAAGAAAAGTGCAGCTGAAAGTTATCATATACTTCAGGAAGTTTATGGTGAATATGCTCCATCTCAAGATACTTGTGAACGCTGGTTTAAACACGTTAAAACTGATGATTTCGATGTGAAAGACAAAGAACGTCCAGGTCAACCGAAAAAGTTTGAAGACCAACAATTACAAGCATTATTGGATGAAGATGCATGTCAAACTCAAAAACAAGTTGCAGAAAGATTAAACGTTGCTCAGCAAACAATTTCCGATCATTACAAGCAATGGGAAAGATTTTAAAGGAAGGAAAATGGGTGCCACATCAACTGAAGGAAAGACAAATGGAAAACCAGAAAGTCATCAATAAAATGTTGCTTCAATGATATGAAAGAAAGTATTTTTTGCATCGAATGGTGACTGGCGATGAAAAGTGGATTTATTTTGAGATTCTCAAATGCACAAAATCATGGGTTGATCCAGGTCAACCATCAACATTGACTGCAAGGCCAAATCGCTTCAGAAAGGTCTAATATGCAAATCAACCAAACAGCTGAATGACTGGTCGCTATGACGCGCACTGACCACTAGGGGCCAGATGCTCAATGCAGGAGCTGACCCCTGGTGGTCAGTGCGCTCCCACAGGGGGAGCACCGCTCAGCCAGAAGCTGGGCTCATGGCTGGTGAGAGCAGTGGCGGTGGCGGGAGCCTCTCCCACCTCCGTGGCAGCACTAGGATGTCCCACTGTCAGACATCCCCCGAGGGCTCCCTGAATGCGAGAGGGTGCAGGCCAGGCTGAGGGACATCCTCCCCCGCCCCCCCCCCCCGAGTGCATGAATTTCATGTACCCGGCCTCTAGTGCTTTCATAATTGTTGGTTGCAGAACTCAGTAATTACATGTAACACTTTATTGGTACCTATTGGGGATGGAGGGTAAAAGGGTCAGGTTGGTATTATATTTGTACTTAAAAGAATGATGATGATTGAAAGGAGAATTGCCACAGTGATGATTATAATCTTTTTGAGGTGTTGCCACAATATCTTCCTAAGAATCTTTCTTGTTTCTTGTGAGTCTTTGGCCTGAAATAAAAAAAAAACACACACACACAAATTTAATGTTTCCATATCTGAATTAGTGGGCACACTCAAATACTTAGAGATATCTAAAAGAACAGATTTAATTTGGTTTTGATCAATCCCAGAAAGTCTCAATGGAGCTTAACAAAACTGCTTTTATAAAATGATGCACCAAGATTCCAGGTGCCTTCCTTATTGTGTTAAGCCATTCTTTAATTAGCTTTACTAATTTTGTGACTATGAACAAGTTACTAACCCTTTGAGCCTAAGTTCCTCATCTTTACTTCATGATTTTATTTAAATGCCACTATCTCTTACTACCTTATTTAAAATTGGTACCTCCCCTCCCAAGTCTCCATTCCAGAAGTGGTATTCCCTTTCAGTGTGCTATTTTCCTCCAAAGTCCATATTTAACATTTATGTAAAATTTACTTATTTATTCTTTGTAGAGAATGTGAACTATGAATGTGGGAATTTTTGTCAGTGTCATTCACTGCTATATTCCTACTACCTGATAAAGAGCAGTGGTTCAATGAATATTTGTTGGATGAGTGAATTAATAAACCTATTAAATCTATTAATATCATTCACATAGTAGCACAGATTGTGAGGATTAACTGAGATAGTGATTATGGTATATCTAAATCACCATATAAGAATAAATTATGTCATTATAATTACTAGAGGCCCAGTGCATGGATTCGTGCACCAGTGGGGTCCCTCTGCCTGGCCTGCGCCTTCTTGTAATTCGGGACCCCTCAGGGGATGTTAGAGCTGGTTTTGGCCTGATCCCCGCAGGCCAGGCTGAGGGACCCCACTGGTGCACGAATCCATGCACTGGGCCTCTAGTATGCATATAAAATCTTTGGTTAATGTCTTCCAGCCCTCCCCCCTCCCCGCTACCCCTTCCCTCTGAGATTCATCAGTCTGTTCCATGTTTCCATGCCTGTGTGTTGAGCATCTGCCCCCAGATGGTAAGTACGCGTCATAGCTACCACCGGCCAGTTGGCCAGTCACTTAGGCTTTTGTATAGAGAGATATTTTTTATGAATAATGAGTTGGAATTGAAGTACTTTATGATATCAGAGTTTCATATCAATGTAATTAAACCTATATAAAATAGCTCATGTCCCTGCTGGTGGTTCAGTTGACTGGAGTGTTATTCCGTACACCAAAAAGGTAATGGGTTCCATTTATGGTCAGGGCACATACCTAGGCTGTGGGTTTGATCCCTGGTCAGGGCGTGTATGGGAGACAACTGATAGATGTTCCTCAAATCGATGTTTCTCTCTTCCTGTCTAGATTCAATAATAACATCAGGTGAGGATTATTTTTAAAGTATTTTCTTTTAAAAAAAGGCTCACTTATTAACATACAAAATATTGAAAGAATGCCCTAACCGGTTTGGCTCAGTGGATAGAGTGTCGGCCTGCGGACTGAAGGGTCCCAGGTTCGATTCCGGTCAAGGGCATGTACCTTGGTTGTGGGCACATCTCCAGTAGGGGGTGTGCAGGAGGCAGTTGATCGATGTTTCTCTTTCATTGATGTTTCTAACTCTCTATCCCTCTCCCTTCCTCTCTGTAAAAAACCAATAAACTCTCACCACTCCTGTTCGACATAGTACTGGAAGTATTAGCCATTGCAATTAGACAAGAAGAAGAAATAAAAGGCATCCAAACTGGAAAAGAAGAAGTAAAACTGTCCTTATTTGACATGATATTATACTTAAAAAACCCTAAAGACTCCATCAATAAACTATTAGACTTAATAAAAGAATTTGGCAATGTAGCAGGATACAAAATTAACGCCAAGAAATCTATGGCATTTCTATACACCAATAGTGAATGTGCAGAAAGAGAGACTAAAAAAGCAATCCCATTTACCATCGCACCAAAAAAAATTAAGCTACCTAGGAATAAACTTAACTACAGAGGAAAAAGACCTCTTCTCAGAAAACTACAGGACGTTGAAAAAAGAGATAGAGGAAGACATAAAGAGATGGAAGAACATACCATGTTCTTGGATTGGTAGAATCAACATCATTAAAATGTCCATACTGCCCAAAGCAATCTATAAATTCAACGCACTTCCCATTAAAATACCAATGGCATATTTCACAGACCTAGAACGTACTCTCCAAAAATTCATCTGGAAAAAAAAATGACCCCGAATAGCTGCAGCGATCCTGAGAAAGAACAAAGTAGGTGGGATCTCAATACCAGATATCAAGCTGTATTACAAAGCCACTGTTCTCAAAACTGCCTGGTACTGGCACAAGAACAGACATATAGATCAATGGAATAGAATAGCCCAGAAATCAGCCCCAACCAATACGCTCAATTAATATTTGACAAAGGAGGCAAGAACATACAATAGAGTCAAGATAGTCTCTTCAATAAATGGTATTGGGAAAATTGGACAGATACATGCAAGAAAATGAAACTAGACCACCAACTTACACCATACACAAAAATAAACTCAAAATGGATAAAGGACTTAAATATACGACGGGAAACCATACAAATACTAGAAGAATCCAAAGGCAACAAAATCTCAGACATATGCCGAAGCAATTTCTTCACTGATACAGCTCCTAGGGCATTGGAAACTAAAGAGAAAATAAACAAATGGGACTACATCAAAATAAAAAGCTTCTGCACAGCAAAAGAAACCATCAACAAAACAACAAGAAAACCCACCGTGTGGGAAAACATATTTGCCAATGTCATATCTGATAAGGGCCTAATCTCCAAAATTTATAGGGAACTCATACAACTTAACAAAAGGAAGATAAACAATCCAATCAAAACATGGGCAAAGGATCTAAATAGACACCTTTCAAAAGAGGACATTCAGAAAGCCAAGAGACATATGAAAACATGCTCAGAGTCACTAATCATCCGAGAGATGCAAATCAAAACAACAATGAGGTACCATCTCACACCTGTCAGACTGGCTATCATCAACAAACGACAAGTGCTGAAGAGGATGTGGAGAAAAAGGAACACTTGTGCACTGCTGGTGGGAATGCAGACTGGTGCAACCACTATGGAAGACAGTATGGAGTTTCCTCAAAAAACTACAAATGGAACTCCCATTTGACCCTGTGATCCCACTTCTAGGAATATATGCCAGGAAACCAGAAACACCAATCAGAAAGGATATATGCACCCCTATGTTCATAGCAGCACAATTCACCATAGCTAAGATCTGGAAACAGCCTAAGTGCCCATCTGTAGATGAATGGATTAGAAAACTGTGGTACATCTACACGATGGAACACTATGCTGCTATAAAAAAGAAGGAACTCTTACCATTTGCAACAGCATGGATGGAACTGGAGAGCATTATGCTAAGTGAAATAAGCCAGTCAATGAAGGAAAAATATCACATGATGTCACTCATTTCTGGATAATAAAGACCATTATAAACTTATGAACAAAAATAGATACAGAGGCAGAGCTGCCTCGAACAGACTGTCAAACTACAGCAGGAAGGCCGGGGAGGGTGGGAGGGCAGGAGGGGGGTGGGTAAGAGATCAACCAAAGGACTTGTATGCATGCATATAAGCATAACCAATGGACATAAGACACTGGGGGGTAGGGGAGGCCAGGGGATTGTCAAGGGCGGGGGAAAAAAAAGGAGACATATGTAATACTGTTTGTAATACTTTAAGCAATAAAAAAAAAACACCAATAAAATATATTTTAAAAAATATTGAAAGAATTCAAGGAGCATTGAGAAGAAATAAAACATTCATACAAAATCATAAAATTCTTTTTACTTTATTTTTTTGGGGCTGCAAAAAGTTTTATTGTAGTGATTCTCAACCTTACTAATGCCGTGACCCTTTAATACAGTTCCTCATGTTGTGGTGACCCCCAATTTCATTGTTACAAGTTGAACATAATTAAAGCATAGTGATTAATTACAAAACAATATGTGTTTTCCCATGGTCTTAGGTGACCCCCAAAGGGGTCGTGATCCACAGGTTGAGAACTGCTGTTTTATTGTTTTCATTTGGTCCACAACTCCTTTTTGTTTTTAAAATATAGACAACTGCTTCTCATATGGCTATGATACAAATAAATCGCTTGGTGTTTATTTGAACTTGTGCTGTCTGCCACATGGATTAGAAGTAAAACTTGAAAGTATTTCAATTGGCTTTATTCATAATCAGATCATCTTTACTCTGTGTATATGGTGACTTTTCCAGAGCAAAGTCAAGGTACATGATTACAGTGCATGTGAAAAAATGACATCTTAACTCTAATGTATGACAAGATCAGGGAGCCTCATGTTTATATACCAAAGATGCTGTTCATTATTCCCAAGGATCTAGCATATGGACACTAGTGACTAGTTGTACTTCCAGGACCTTATAATTCATTGAGTGCTTTAAATTCAGGTACTATATGACATACGTTATATGTGGTATTGCATAATAATATGCAATATTCATAATAATCTTGGGTGAGTATTCCTATTTTACAGCATTGAAGAGAATGAGGCTCAAAGGTTTGAAGTTACTTACCTAAAGGTATATACCTCATAAGTAGTGTAGCTGGAATTCAGATCTAGAGTTGCATGACTCTATACTGCCATGTGTAGAAATGTTTAATTAAGGTATAAGCAGACTTTACATTTGTCTCTTAGATTATTTGCTTTCTCTTAATGTAATATGCATATATAGTTTGAAAAGTCAGAATTCTAAAAACAGCATTCGCCTCTCCTGAACCCCCCTGATCCTATTTTTTAGAGGTAATCACTTTCAGATCTTTTTATTTGTTGCTATACCCCTATTACCTGGAACAGTAGTTTCAACTAGGGGCGATTTGCTCTCCAGGGGACATTTGGCAATGTCTGGAGACATTTTGATTGTCATGACTGTAGGGGGTGCTACTGGCATGTAATGGGTAGAAGCCAGAGATGCTGTTAAATGTCCTGCAATGCATATAGGACAGTCCTCCCTACCCACCCACCTCCCAACAAATTGATCAGTCCATAATGTGCCAAGGTTGAGAAACCATAACCTAGAACAGTGTCTGACATAACAGTAGATGCTCAATAAATACTTATTTAGCTGTTTATTTTTTTCTTGGTGTTTGTTTTCCTCTGTGTTACTAGAAAGCATACGTATATATTTCTTGATTTTTTACTTTACAATTATGGAAAAGAGGATATAATTCTTAATCATATCTCTAACTCCCTCCTTCCCCAAACACACACCTTTCCGTTCTTTCATATCTTCTCTTTTTATTTTATTTTATTTTTTAAAAAAAATATATTTTATTGATTTTCCACAGAGTGGAAGGGAGAGGGATAGAGAGTTAGAAACATCGATGAGAGAGAAACATCGATCAGCCGCCTCCTGAACACCCCCCACTGGGGATGTGCCCGCAACCAAGGCACATGCCCTTGACCAGAATCGAACCCAGGACCCTCCAGTCCGCAGGCCGACGCTCCATCCACTGAGCCAAACTGGTGCTGGCCATATGCTCTCTTTTTAACTAAAACATTGTAAATATTTGCTGAGCCATGGAGTGTATTTGATTACATTGACTTTAATGTACAAATGTTCTGTTTTCTCCAGAGCTAATAATAGGTATACAGTTCAACAACATCTTTTCAATTGTTAGTTTTGTTTTTTTATTTTTTTTATTTTTTTATTTATTTTATTTTATTTTTTTTAAATCTTTATTGTTCAGATTATTACATTTGTTCCTCTTTTTTTTCCCCCCATAACTCCCCTCCTCCCAGTTCCCGCCCCACCCTCCGCCCTCACTCCCCACCCACTGTCCTCATCCATAGGTGCACGATTTTTGTCCAGTCTCTTCCCGCATCTCCCACACCCCTTTTCCCCCCAGGAATAGTCAGTCCATTCCCTTTCCATGTCCCTGATTCTATTATAATCAACTGTTCATTCTGTTCATCAGATTATTTATTCACTTGATTCTTAGATTCACTTGTTGATAGATGCATATTTGTTGTTCATAATTTGTATCTTTACCTTTTTCTTCCTCTTCCTCTTCTTAAAGGATACCTTTCAGCATTTCATATAATCCTGGTTTGGTGGTGATGAACTCCTTTAGCTTTTCCTTATCTGTGAAGCTCTTTATCTGACCTTCAATTCTGAATGATAGCTTTGCTGGATAAAGTAATCTTGGTTGTAGGTTCTTGGTATTCATCACTTTGAATATTTCTTGCCACTCCCTTCTGGCCTGCATAGTTTCTGTTGAGAAATCAGCAGACAGTCGTATGGGTACTCCCTTGTAGGTAACTGACTGTCTTTCTCTTGCTGCTTTTAAGATTCTCTCTTTATCTTTTGCTCTTGGCATTTTAATGATGATGTGTCTTGGTGTGGTCCTCTTTGGATTCCTTGTGTTTGGGGTTCTCCGCGCTTCTTGGACCTGTAAGTCCATTTCTTTCACCAGGTGGGGGAAGTTTTCTGTCATTATTTCTTCAAATAGGTTTTCAATATCTTGCTCTCTCTCATCTTCTGGCACCCCTATAATTCTGATGTTGGTACGCTTGAAGCTGTCCCAGAGGCTCCTTACACTATCCTTGCATTTTTGGATTCTTTTTGCATTTTGCTTTTCCGGTTGGGTGTTTTTTGCTTCCTCGCATTTCAAATCATTGACTTGATTCTTGCGCTCCTCTGGTCTGCTGTCAGGAGTCTGTATAATATTCGTTATTTCAGCCCGTGTATGCTTAATTTCTAGTTGGTTCCCCAATATAACATCGAGGGTCTCATTAGTTTTCTTGTAGATCTCATTAAGTTTATCGGCGGCTTCTAAACAGTTCTTGAGAGACCTTAAAAGTGTGGTTCCGAACTCTATATCTTCCATTGACAATTTTGTCCTGTTTCTTTGTCTCCGCATTTTGTTATGCTTCCTTGGTGCACCCCCTAGTGGTCTTTGTTCGAAGTTTTATAGTTAAATCTTGATTGTTGTAGCTAATTCCAGGGAGGGTTTGACCTCCAGGCCAAGTGGCTATGAGAATCAGCTGTGTCAGCAGTGAGAGAACTTCTGTCCTCTAGGGAGGTGCTAATCTAGCCTTTGCCTGAGGCTATCCGGCAAATGCCTGTGTGCAGGGCTTGGGCGGGGCGGGGAGCACAGGATCAACAGGGTGGGCTGGAGAGAGCAGTTATGGCGGCTCTCAGTCCCGTCCCTAGGGGCTCTGCCTCTCCGAGTCCCAGCACCCGCTGCAAAGCTCGGAGAGAAAGCTGCACTCGCTCTGACCGAAGCCAGACAGTCCCGCTTCTCCCGTTTGAGTCTGGGTCCCTAAAGACTCGCAGGGATCGGGAGCTCAGAGTCTGCGACTCCCTCCCGATTGAAAACACCAACCGCGCCCACCGCCGCCAGCCGGCTCCGCGCACTCCGCACCTCAGAACTTGACTTCAGCACTGCGCCTCCTCTGAGTGTCCGTATGCGTTTCTCTTTCCTCCTAGTTGTAGGACTTCCACTCAGCCAGTGTTCCTGTGGTTCTGGGTGATGTCTGTTCCGTTTTTTAGTTTCACTGTTTTTTTTTAAATTAAATCTTTATTGTTCAGATTATTACATTTTTTCCTCTTTTTCCCCCCCATAACTCCCCTCCTCCCACTTCCCGCCTCACCCTCCGCCCTCACTCCCCACCCACTGTACTCATCCATAGGTGCACGATTTTTGTCCAGTCTCTTCCCGCATCTCCCACACGCCTTTCCCCCCCAAGAATAGTCAGTCCATTCCCTTTCTATGTCCCTGATTCTATTATAATCAACTGTTCATTCTTTTCATCAGATTATTTATTCACTTGATTCTTAGATTCACTTGTTGATAGATGCATATTTGTTGTTCATAATTTGTATCTTTACCTTTTTCTTCCTCTTCCTCTTCTTAAAGGATACCTTTCAGCATTTCATATAATCCTGGTTTGGTGGTGATGAACTCCTTTAGCTTTTCCTTATATGTGAAGCTCTTTATCTGACCTTCAATTCTGAATGATAGCTTTGCTGGGTAAAGTAATCTTGGTTGTAGGTTCTTGGTATTCATCACTTTGAATATTTCTTGCCACTCCCTTCTGGCCTGCAAAGTTTCTGTTGAGAAATCAGCTGACAGTCGTATGGGTATTCCCTTGTAGGTAACTGAGTTTCTTTCTCTTGCTGTTTTTAAGATTCTCTCTTTATCTTTTGCTCTTGGCATTTTAATGATGATGTGTCTTGGTGTGGTCCTCTTTGGATTCCTTTTGTTTGGGGTTCTCCGCGCTTCTTGGACCTGTAAGTCCATTTCTTTCGCCAGGTGGGGGAAGTTTTCTGTCATTATTTCTTCAAATAGGTTTTCAATATCTTGCTCTCTCTCATCTTCTGGCACCCCTATAATTCTGATGTTGGTACGCTTGAAGCTGTCCCAGAGGCTCCTTACACTATCCTCTCATTTTTGGATTCTTTTTGCATTTTGCTTTTCCGGTTGGGTGTTTTTTGCTTCCTCGCATTTCAAATCATTGACTTGATTCTTGCGCTCCTCTGGTCTGCTGTCGGGAGTCTGTATAATATTCGTTATTTCAGCCCGTGTATGCTTAATTTCTAGTTGGTTCCCCAATATAACATTGAGGGTCTCATTAGTTTTCTTGTAGATCTCACTAAGTTTATCGGCGGCTTCTAAACAGTTCTTGAGAGACCTTAAAAGTGTGGTTCTGAACTCTATATCTTCCATTGACAATTTTGTCCTGTTTCTTTGTCTCCGCATTTTGTTATGCTTCCTTGGTGCTCCCCCTAGTGGTCTCTGTGCGCAGTCTTATAGTTAAACCTTGATTGTTGTAGCTAATACCAGGGAGGGTTTGACCTCCAGGCCAAGTGGCTATGAGAATCAGCTGTGTCAGCAGTGAGAGAACTTCTGTCCTCTAGGGAGGTGCTAATCTAGCCTTTGCCTGAGGCTATCCGGCAAATGCCTCTGTGCAGGGCTTGGGCGGGGCGGGGAGCACAGGATCAACAGGGTGGGCCGGAGAGAGCAGTTATGGCGGCTCTCAGTCCTGTCCCCAGGGGCTCTGCCTCTCTGAGTCCCAGCACCCGCTGCAAAGCTCAGAGAGAAAGCTGCACTCGCTCTGACCGAAGCCAGACAGTCCTGCTTCTCCCGTTTGAGTCTGGGTCCCTAAAGACTTGCCTGTATCTGGAGCTCAGAGTCTGCGACTCCCTCCCGATTGAAAACGCCAACCGCACCCTCCGCCGCCAGCCCGCTCTGCCCACTCCGCACCTCAGAATTTGACTTCAGCACTGCGCCTCCTCTGAGTGTCCGTATGTGTTTCTCTTTCCTCCTAGTTGTAGGACTTCCACTCAGCCAGCGTTCCTGTGGTTCTGGGTGATGTCCCTTCCGTCTTTTAGTTTCACTTTTGAAGTAGTTGTTCAAAGCAGCAAACTCTGGCGTTAACCTATGCCGCCATCTTGGTTCTCCTATTCACTTGATTCTTAGATTCACTTGTTGATAGATGCATATTTGTTGTTCATAATTTGTATCTTTACCTTTTTCTTCCTATTCCTCTTCTTAAAGGATACCTTTCAGCATTTCATATAATCCTGGTTTGGTCTAGTTTCACTTTTGATGTAGTTGTTCAAGGCAGCAAACTCCTGCGTTAACCTATGCCGCCATCTTGGTTCCTCCAGGAAATAATCTTGAGTGGAAAGAGAAAGTGTGCTCCTGAGGAAAAGTCTTTGGGACAGTTCAGTCCATCAATATATACTGAATTTTTGAGAGAAGCAACACTATAAAAGCACTCAGGCTTTATGGTTTTCATTAAATTAAGCATTCATCAATTATAAAAGGGCACTTTCTTTTGCTTTTGCATTATCTTTTTTGTCTGAGTTCCTTTTTTCTTACTTAAATGTATTTGTTAAATTATAGAGACTTCCTCAAATATCTCATGATCTGTGTTGCTGATTTTCTAAAATAACTGGAAACCCAGTATGAGTGAGTTAGGGCTGTTATTTGGTGGGCTTCCCGGTAGGATAATGTGGCCTGTACCTGACCATTTCATTGTGGGAATACCGCAATATCTGTTGGTTAGTATCTGTACTTTTCCCCTTTGGTCTAGTCAGCTTTCTTAGAGTTCCTCTAATTTCCTGCCTTGATGAAGCTGACTGGGAGCGAGGTTGGGGAGTGGTCACCATTTTCAGGATGCAAATTACCCCTTAGTCCTAATTTTAATGATGATCACTCTGGCCTCAACTGCATTTGGTGTCTAAGTTTAGAACATCTCTGGTCAATTGTCTTTACGTAATGAAATTTATTATCCTTTGTCAGTGATAAGCAGAGGAAGCAATATGGCTAAAAAAGTAGGAAAGCGGCTCTACAGGTAACATGTTTCTTTTTAATCCATGTGGTAGACAGCACAAGTTCAAATGTCTTCGCATTTCTTTTTTACCCAGTTTCTTCTTTCTAGACCCGTACTGCATGTTTCCAATATCTTTTTTTAAAAATTTTTATTTTTTTATTAAATCTTTATTGTTCAGATTATTACATTTGTTCCTCTTTTTTTCCCCCCACAACTCCCCTCCACCCAGTTCCCACCCCACCCTCCGCCCTCACTCCCCACCCACTGTCCTCATCCATAGGTGCACGATTTTTGTCCAGTCTCTTCCCGCATCTCCCACACCGCTTCCCCCCCCCAAGAATAGTGAGTCCATTCCCTTTCTATGACCCTGATTCTATTATAATCACCAGTTCATTCTGTTCATCAGATTATTTATTCACTTGATTCTTAGATTCACTTGTTTATAGATGCATATTTGTTGTTCATAATTTGTATCTTTACCTTTTTCTTCTTCTTCCTCTTCTTAAAGGATTCCTTTCAGCATTTCATATAATACTGGTTTGGTGGTGATGGACTCCTTTAGCTTTTTCTTATCTGTGAAGCTCTTTATCTGACCTTCAATTCTGAATGATAGCTTTGCTGGATAAAGTAATCTTGGTTGTAGGTTCTTGGCATTCATCACTTTGAATATTTCTTGCCACTCTCTTCTGGCCTGCATTGTTTCTGTTGAGAAATCAGCTGACAGTCGTATGGGTACTCCCTTGTAGGTAACTGACTGTCTTTCTCTTGCTGCTTTTAAGATTCTCTCTTTGTCTTTTGCTCTTGGCATTTTAATGATGATGTGTCTTGGTGTGGTCCTCTTTGGATTCCTTTTGTTTGGGGTTCTCTGCGCTTCCTGGACTTATAAGTCGATTTCTTTCACCAGGTAGGGGAAGTTTTCTGTCTTCAAATAGGTTTTCAATATCTTGCTCTCTCTCTTCTTCTGGCACCCCTATAAATCTGATGTTGGTACACTTGAAGCTGTCCCAGAGGCTCCTTACACTATCTTCGTATTCTCGGATTCTTTTTCATTTTGCTTTTCCGGTTGGGTATTTTTTGCTTCTTCACATTTCAAATCTTTGACTTGATTCTTGCGCTCCTCTGGTCTGCTGTTGGGAGTCTGTATAATATTCTTTATTTCAGTCCGTGTATGCATAATTTCTAGTTGCTTCTTTATCACAACATCGAGGGTCTCATTAGATTTCTTGTAGATCTCAATAAGTTTATCAGCGGCTTCTAGACAGTTCTCGAGAGACTTTAAAAGTGTGGTTCTGAACTCAATATCCTCCATTGACAATTTTGTCCTGTTTCTTTATCTCCGCATTTTGTTATGCTTCCTTGGTGCACCCCCTAGTGGTCTTTGTGCGCAGTCTTGTTGTAGTTAAGCCTTGATTGTTTTAGTTAATACCAGGGGGATTTGACCTCCAGGCCAACTGGCTGTGAGAATCAGCTCTGTCTGCAGTGGGAAAACTTCTGTCCTCTGGGGAGGTGCTAATCTAGCCTTTGCCTGAGGCTATCCGGCAAATGGCTCTGTGCAGGGCTTGGGCGGGGCGGATCGAACAGGATCAACAGGGCGGGCAGAGTGAGCAGTTATGGCTGCTCTCAGTCCTGTCCCCAGAGGCTCTGCCTCTCAGTGTCCCAGGGATCGCTGCAAGTACCTTGGAGAGAAAGCTGCCCTCGTGTTCCGACCGATGCCAGACAGTCCTGCTTCTCCCGTTTGAGTCTGGGTCCCTAGAGACTCGCCTGGAACTGGAGCTCAGAGCCTGAGCCTCCCTCCAGATTGAAAATGACAACCGCGCCCTCAGTCACCAGCCCGCTCCGCGCGCACCTCCGCACCTTTGTATTTTCTGCACTGCGCCTCCTCTGAGACTCGGTAATCTGTTCTCTTTCCTTCTAGTTGAAGAATTTCCCCTCATCCAGCCTTCCTGTGGTTCTGGGTGATGTCCGTTCCGTCTTTTAGTTGTATTTTTGAAGTGGTTGTTCGAGGCAGCAAACTCCGGTGTTTACCTATGCCGGCGTCTCGGTTTCCTCCTGCATGTTTCCAATTTCTGATCCTTTCCAAGGTTCTTTGGCCCAGATCAGCTTGCATCTTAATGTATTCTCCTGCTTACTAGCTTATGTTTCAAGCTTTTTCTGCTCTACGGGGACTAATAATTATTGGTAATCCATTTCCTTGCTTCTAAAATTGTTGACATTTCTTACCTGTTGTCTTTTCTCTTGTTTATTCTTTCTTTTAATATCCTAGTGGTTTACACATTAAGGCCTCTCTATTGTTTTGCCCATTCTTTTATTGGATTTTTGAGAGGATATCAAGATAAATGTGTAAGTTTAATCTGCCAGGTTAAAATCTATGACCCATCTTTATCAGTAGGCAAACTGACAGAAAGCTTATTGGCCTACTTTGTGTTAAAAACCAAATCTGCTTTTGTATTTTTTTGTTGTTTGTTTGCTTGTTTTTACACAGTATAACCCCATTCAGTGCTCATGGCCTACAGGCAAGGAGGCTGGGCAATTTGAGACTGCAACTTACTCTGGCATGGGTACACTAGGAGAGGCCCACCAAAACTATTTTTTAAGAACATTCAGTAGAGCCCTGGCTGGTGTTGCTCAGTAGACAGAGCATAGGCCTGTGCACTGAAGGGTTACAGTTTCGATTCCCAGTCAAGGGCATGTACCTGGTTGTAGGTTGGATCCCTGGCCCTAGTCAGGGCACTCTCATGTTGATGTTTCTCTTTCTCTCTCTGTCACTCCTTTCCACACTCTAAAAATAAATGGAAAAATAGCCTTGGTGAGGATTAATAACAACCGCAAAAAATAATATTCAGTAGAGTCTTTTACAAAAAGACCAAGAGAGCCCTACCAGCGTGGCTCAGTGGTTGAGTGTCAACCTATGAACCAGAAGGTCACAGTTCAATTCCTGGTCAAGGCACAAGCCTGGGTTGTGGGCTTGATCCCCAGTGTGGGGCGTGCAGAAGGCAGCTGATCAACGATTCTCATCATTGATGTTTCTATCTCTCCCTTCTTCTCTGAAATCAATAACAATATATTTTTAAAAAATTTTTAAAAGACCAAGAAAAAAGAGGGAGAAAACTGCAAAATACTTCAGTAAAATTTTATCTTTTATTGAGCTGCTTCTACTCAACTGGCTTCAAAGAGGAAGTCATTTTTTTCTCTATGTAATCATGAAAATACAATGTATACATAAAAATGGGATTTGTTAGGAACTAAAGCAGTATAATATTCTGGGACTTAGGTGTTGGTCTCTTTTCCCATAATAAAGGCATACATATAATTTAATAAGTAATAGCCCTAGCTGGTTTGGCTTAGTGGCTAGAGCGTCAGCCTACGGACTGAAGGGTCCTGGGTTTGATTCTGGTCAAAGGCACATGCCTGGGTTGCGGGCTCCATCCCTAGTAGGGGGCATGCAGGAGGCAGCTGATAAATGATTCTCTCATCATTGATGTTTCTATCTTTCCCTCTCCCTTCTCTGAAATCAACAAACATATTTTTAAAAAAAGTAATAGGCCTGACAATATGGTGGATTATGTAATCCAATAATCCTGCCTCTATTTTTACTCATAAATACTAGATAAAAAAGAGAAGCAAATCTTTCAATGCATAACTGAACTTGGAAAAAAGTAAGAGTAAGGCCATGTGCAGGAACCTAGGAGAGCAGTAAGAAATTGCACTGATGGTGCAGCTCCTCTGCATTTGGGAGAGTGATGATGTTGGCCTCTGTCACCCAGAGCACAGGGTTTTAGTGCTCACAGGACAGCAGGCTAAGCCTGGGACTCACATGAGTTGAGTGATGAACTCTATGGCTCAAAACTTTGGAGTTTAGAGTCTCTGGCCAAACCTCCAATCTGTCAGCAACTTCAAATTCAAAGTATATCCACAATCCAACTACTACTCACCACCTCTATTGCAGTCAGTATTCATTTAGTGTGACTGACACCATTACCACTTTCTTGGATCTTTATTTTTTAAATTTAAATTAATTTTTTAGAGGGAGGGAAAGAAAGAAAGAGACATTGATGTGGGAGAGAACATCAATCGGTTGCCTTCCGTACATGCTCCAACCAGGTATCAAGCCTGAAACCTAGGTATGTGCCTTGACCAGGAATCAAACTCATCACCTTTTGGTGTACAGGACAACACTCCAACCAACTAAGCCACACCAGCCAGGCTATTTTATTTTATTTTTTTAGTTATTGATTTTACAGAGGAAGGGAGAGAGAGAGAGAGAGAGAAACATTGATTTGTTGTTCTACTTATTTATGCATTCATTGGTTGATTCTTATATGTGTCCTGACTAGGGATCAAACCCACAACCCTGGTGTATCGGGACGATGCTTTAATCAACTGAGCTACCCAGCCTGGATCTTTATTTCTTGCGGAGACTCAGAATTTTTATCTGAGATCATTTTTCATCTACCTGACATACGGTTTTTAGAGTTCCCTTTAGTGCAGTATAATAAAGACAGCCAGCTATCTAATGAAGACTTGAGTTCCCTTCCATAATGTAGAGTTGATTATTGCTAGAGCGAGACTCTCTACATTTCTACATTTCTCAGGTCCCTCACCCCACTCCATGCTGTGCCTCTCTCTAACCTTTGCAGCTACACTAAGCTATAAGATTAATTCTTACCAACAGATTGTGAGTTGAAGTGATGGGTGTCACTTTTGGGCTAAAAACAAATGTGCTTCCTTCATTCCCTGTTTAACCAACTGCCACTTGAAATTTACATTCTGAGGCCCAAAGTCACAAAATGGAAAAGGCTTGGGTTACTGGATTACCATGTGGAAGTCTGCCCAATGAAAACCTATCTCACACTGTTATACAACCAAGAAATAACACTCTATTGAGTTAAAACAATGAAAACCTGAGGTATGGTATCACAGCTAGTGTTTCTCTAACTAGTATTGAAACTGGGAGTAGGCTATGTTATTACAAAACTCTAAAACGTGGCTTAACCATCACATGGTAGACAGTGAAGAAACTGATATTAGAGGCTGGAAAGACAAAGACCTATGTTATGGAGGGTAAAATATTTGCTATAACTATCACCTGTGATAACTTGGAAGGCAGACAAAGTACTTATTGAGTCTGCCACTTTAGAAGAAAAGGTTGGAAAACAGAAGGGAAGTAGTGTGAGTTCTTGTTACTGGCTGCATTTAGCAAGGCAACAATTGGTTGGTTTGCAAGAAGAAATGAAAAGGGATAGAGAGGATGCAGAAATTTGGAACACTGAAAGACTGAATAAGTTGATGGTTTTTTTGGCCCAAGCAATAGGAAATAAGATTGGAAAGGCCTTTTAATGACAAGTGCCTGTTAAGATTCAGCCCTTCCTCAATAACAAAAAAACGCCCAAACCTGTTAAAAAATCAGACAAGAACTTGAATAGACTTTCTGCAAAGAAGATATGTAAATAGCCAATAAGCACATGAAAAAATGCTCAACATCATTAGTCATTAAGGAAGTGCAAATTCAAAATGAGATATCACTTCATACCCAGTATGATGGCTATAACTTTAAAAAATGGAAAAAAAGTTTTGGAGATGATATGGAGAAATTAAAACCCTCCTACATTACTGATGGGATACTTGTCTTTCTCTGACTGGCTTACTTTGCTTAGCATAATACTCTCTAGGTCCTTTATGCCAGTGGTTCTCAACCTTGGCTGCACATTAGAATCACCTGGGAATCTTTTTTTAAAAAAATATATTTTATTGATTTTTTACAGAGAGGAAGGGAGAGGGATAGAGAGTTAGAAACATCCATGAGAGAGAAACGTCCATCAGCTGCCTTCTGCACAACCCCTACTGGGGATGTGCCCGTAACCAAGGTACATGCCCTTGACCAGAATCGAACCTGGGACTCTTCAGTCCACAGGCCGACGCTCTAGCCACTGAGCCAAACTGGTCAGGGCTGGGAATCTTTTTAAAATCCTGATTTCTGGGCCTCATCCTCCGGAAATTCTGTTTCTTTGTTATGGGGTGGGGCCACAACATTAGTAACAAAGAAACAGAATTTCCGAAGGATGAGGCCCAGAAATCAGGATTTTAAAAAGATTCCCAGGTGATTCTAATGTGCAGCCAAGGCTGAGAACCACTGCTCTATGCTGTCTCAAAGGGTTAGAGATCCTTCTTTTTTACAGCTGCATAGTATTCCATGGTGTAAATGTCTTTTTATCCACTCATCTACTGATGGGCACTTGGGCTGTTTCCAGCTCTTAGGTATTGTAAATTGTAAACATAAGGGGAGCATATATTCTTTCTGACTGGTGTTTCAGGATTCTTAGTATATATTCCTAGAAGTAGGATCACTGGGTCAAATGGTAGTTCCATTTTTAATTTTTTGAGGAAAGTCCTTATTGTTTTCCATGGTGGCTGCAGCTGTCTGCATTCCAGGTACATGCAAAAAAATGAAACTAGGAGAAACCAAGATGGCGGCATAGGTAAACACCTGAAATTGCTGCCTCACACAACACTTCAAAAATACAACTAAAAGACAAAACGGACATCATCCAGAACCACAGGAAGGCTGGCTGAGTGTAAAGTCTACAACTAGAAGGAAAGAGAAAAGCACACTGAGGCTCATGGAGGTTTGGAAGTAAAGTGCAGAGGTATGGAGGCACATGCAGAAAGGGCTGGCAACTGAGGACGTGGTTGGCTTTTTCAATCGGGAGGGAGATACAAGCTCCCGACCGCCCTGGACTCCAGTTCTGGGCAAGTCTCTGGAACCAGACTCATACTGGGAGAAACTGGACTGTCTGGCAGTGGGTGGAACTCGAGGGCGGCTTTCTCTCAGAGGTGCTTGCAGTGATTACCGTGGGACACTGAGAAGCAGGGCCTCTTAGGGTAGGACTGAGAAGCAGCTATAGCTGCTTGCTCTGCCCTGTTGATTCCTGGAGACCCCGCCCCACCCAAGCTGTGCACAGAGGCTTTTACATATGAATGGGCTGGCCCTTTGAGATCTAAAATTACCTAACAAACTGCAGCTGGGTCAGAAAAACCCAGAACATCCAAAAGAAGGCCCAAGCCCCCACAGAAGCTGCATTGATTCACAGCTGGGCCTCATTTGGGCACCTTCAAACCCCAAACAAGGAAGGGGAATCTGCAGATCTCTTCGTAGCTCCTGCTGGGTAACCTCAGGCAGAGGCTAAATTAGCACCTCCAAGAGCGAGTGTACCCAGTGGTCAGAGGGGGACCATCCAGATTACAACTCCTCAGATCCATAAGGGACACACTCAAGGGGCAGACTCAGTGAGCACCAAAGCCCCACTGAAGCAAGTCTTGCCCCAGAAGGGTGTCTCCAGCACAGAAGTTCTCCGACTGTAGACACAGCTGATTCTCACAGCCAATTGGCCTGGAGGTCAGTTTCTCATAGTGATACCAACAACAAGCAAGGCTTAACTACAATAAGATTGTGTACACAGCCCACAAAGGGGTGCACCAAGAGTGTCCACCTCAGGTAATTGGGGAGGCTGAGCCACTGGGCTCTATAAGACACCTAGCACACCTAGTCTAGCACACCTAGGGAAGCAGCCAAAATGCAAAGACAAAAAAACAGGTCACAAATGACAGAAATGGAGGAACGCAAACTACTGGATATAGAGTACAAAACCATGGTTATAAGGTTTTTCAAGAATTTTCTAGAAACTGCCGATAAATTTAGTGAGACCTTCAATAAGTCTAGTGAGAACTTCAAGGATATGAAAAAGGACCAACTAGAAATTAAGCATACACTGACTGAAATAAAGAATAATATACAGAGATCCAACAGCAGACAAGAGGATCCCAAGAATCAAGTCAAAGATTTGAAATACAAAGAAGTAAAAAACACCCAACTGGAAAAGCAAAAAGAAAAAGAATCCAAAAATATCAAGATAGTGTAAGGAGCCTCTCAGACAACTTCAAGCGTCCCAACATCCGAATTATGGGGGTGCCAGAAGAAGAGAGAGAGCAAGATATTGAAAACCTATTTGAAGAAATAATGACAGAAAACTTCCCCTACCTGGTGAAAGAAATCGACTTACAAGTCCAGGAAGCGCAGAGAACCCCAAACAAAAGGAACCCAAAGAGGACCACACCAAGACACATCATAATTAAAATGCCAAGAGCAAAAGACAAAGAGAGAATCTTAAAAGCAGCAAGAGAAAGACAGTCAGTTACCTACAAGGGAGTACCCATATGACTGTCAGCTGATGTCTCAACAGAAACCATGCAGGCCAGAAGAGAGTGGCAAGAAATATTCAAAGTGATAAACAGCAAGAACCTACAACCAAGATTACTTTATCCAGCAAAGCTATCATTCAGAGTTGAAGGTCAGATAAAGAGCTCCACAGATAAGGAAAAGCTAAAGGAGTTCATCACCACCAAACCAGTATTATATGAAATGCTGAAAGGTATTCTTTAAGAAGAGGAAGAAGAAAAAGGTAAAGATAAGAATTATGAACAACAAATACATATCTATCAACAAGTGAATGTAAAATTCAAGTGAATAAAAAATGTGATGAACAGAATAAACTGGTGAATATAATAGAATAAGGGGAATAGAAAGGGAGTGGACTGAAAATTCTCAGGAGGAAAGGGGTGTGGGGGTGCAGGAAGAGACTGAACAAAAATAGTACACCTATGGATGAGGACATTATGGTGGCAGTAAGGGCAGAGGGTGGGGTGGGAACTGGGTGGAGGGGAGCTATGGGGGGGGAAAAAGAGGAACAACTGTAATAATCTGAACAATAAAGATTTTAAAAAAATGAAACTAGACCACCAACTTACAGCATACACAAGAATAAACTCAAAATGAATAAAAGACTTAAATGTAAGTCATGAAACCATAAAAATCCTAGAAGAGAGTATAGGTACCAAAGTCTCAGACATCTCTTGATATATTTGCTGATACATCTCCTAAGGCAAGGGAAACAAAGGAGAATATAAACAAATGGGACTACATCAAAATAAAAAGCTTCTGCACAGCAAAAGAAATCAACAAAATGAAATGGGAGCTCACTGTATGGAAGAACATATTTGCCAATGATATATTTGATAAGGGGTTAACTTCCAAAATATGTAAAGAACTTATACAACTTAAAAGGAAGACAAACAATCCGATGAAAAAATTGACCTAAATAGACTTCTCCAAAAAGGACATATACATGGCCAAGAGACATATGAAAAAATACTCTGGGTCACTAATCATCAGAGAGATGCAAATTAAAATGGCAATTAGGGGAGAAACTAAGATGGCGGCATAGATAAACACCGGGAAATTGCTGCTTCCCACAACAATCGATAAATGCATCAAAAACACAAGGTGGACATCATCCAGAACTACAGGAGGGCTGGCTGAGTGTAAATTCTACAACTAGAAGGAAAGAAAAGCACACTGAGAGCCAGAGGAGCTGCGGAGGTGGAGTGCAGAGGTACGGGGGCTCATGCGGAAAGGGTCTGGCACCTGAGGCCGCGGCTGTCTTTTTGAATTCGGAGGGAGACACAAGCTCCCGACGGCTCTGAAATCTGGTTCCGGGAAGTCTCTGGGGACCCAGGACTCATATGGGGAGATACTGGACTGTCTGGCAGCAGGCGAGCTTGAGAGCGGCTTTCCCTCAGAGGTGCTTGGAGCCATTGCCGGGACACTGAGACTCGCGACTCCTTAGGGCAGGGCTGAGGCTCCGCCATAGCTGCTTTCTCCGCCCTTTGATTTCTTGAGACCCCGCCCCGCCCAGGCTGCGGCAGAGGCTTTTGCATATGAATGCCCCGGCCATTTGCAACCTGTAATTACCTAACCGCAGCCGGGCCAGATAGACCCAGAGCTTCCAAGAGAAGGCCCACAGCCCCACAGCGGCTTGCATTGCTACACAGCTGAGCATCATCAGGGCACTTCCAAACTCCAAAAAAAAGGAAGGGGAATCTGCAGTTCTCTTCGTAGTTCCTGCTGTGCAACCTCAGGCAGAGGCTAAATTAGCACCTCCTTAGATCCAAGAGCCACTGTACCCAGTGGTCAGAGGGGAACCATCCAGATCACAACTCCTCAGATCCATAAGGGACACACGCAGGGTGCAGTCTCAGTGAGCACCAAAGCCCCACTGAAGCAAGTCTTGCCCCAGAAGGGTGTCTCCAGCACAGAAGTTCTCCCACTGCAGACACAGCTGATTCTCGCTGCCAATTGCCCTGGAGGTCAATTCCTCCCAGTGATCCTACAACAACCAAGGCATAGCTACAACAAGACTGTGCACAAAGCCCACGAGGGGGTGCACCAAGAGTGTCCACCTCAGGTAACTGGGGAGGCTGAGCCACTGGGCCCTACAGGACACCTAGCACACAAAGCCACTCTATCAACACAGGGAAGCAGCCAAAATGCGGAGACAAAGAAACAGGTCACAAATGGCAGAAATGGAGGAAAGCAAACGACTGGATATAGAGTTCAAGGCCACGTTTATAAGGTTTTTCAAGAATTTTATGGAAACCGCCGATAAATTTAATGAGTCCCTCAATAAGTATAGTGAGACCATGGAGGACATGAAAAAGGACCAACTAGAAATTAAGCATACACTGACTGAAATAAAGAATAATCTACGGAGATCCAACAGCAGACAAGAGGATCCGAAAAATCAAGTCAAAGATTTGAAATACAAAGAAACAAAAAATACCCAACTGAAAAAGAAAAAAGAAAAGAGATTCCAAAAATATGAAGATAGTGTAACGAGCCTCTGGGACAACTTCAAGCGTACCAACATCAGAATTATAGGGGTACCAGAAGAAGAGAGAGGGCAAGATATTGAAAACCTATTTGAAGAAATAATGACAGAAAACTTCCCCCACCTGGTGAAAGAAATAGACTTCCAAGTCCAGGAAGCGCAGAGAACCCCAAACAAAAGGAATCCAGAGAGGACCACACCAAGACACATCATAATTAAAATGCCAAGAGCAAAAGACAAAGAGAGAATCTTAAAAGCAGCAAGAGAAAGACAGTCAGTTACCTACAAGGGAGTACCCATACGACTGTCAGCTGATTTCTCAACAGAAACCATGCAGGCCAGAAGGGAGTGGCAAGAAATATTCAAAGTGATGAATAGCATGAACCTGCAACCAAGATTACTTTATCCAGCAAAGCTATCATTCAGAATAGAAGGTCAGAGAAAGAGCTTCACGGATAAGAAAAAGCTAAAGGAGTTCATCACCACCAAACCAGCATTATATGAAATGCTGAAAGGTATTTTTTAAGAAGAGGAAGAAGAAAAAGGAACTCTTACCATTTGCCACAGCATGGATGGAACTGGAGAGCGGATAAATACCACATGATCTCACTCATTTGTGGAATATAATGAACAACATAAACTGATGAACAAGGACTGATCCAGAGACGGAGAGGCATTGATTGGACTGTCGGGCTTTGGAGGGAGGGTAGGGGAGGGTGGGGGTAAGGGGGAAAGATCAACCAAAGGACTTACATGCAGACATATAGGCCTAACCAATGGACACGGACAACGGGGGGGGGGGGGGTGAGGGCATGAGTGGGGGGGGGGGTGGGGGGTAGAGGGTAATGTGGGGACAAGGACACATATGTAATATCTTAATCAATAAAAATATATTTAAAAAAATAAAATGGCAATTAGGTATCACCTCACACCTGTCAAAATGGCTACCATCAACAAATCAACAAATTAGTTGCTGGTGGGATGTGGAGAAAAGGGAACCATTGAGAACCCCCACACTCTGATGGATAGGACTCCACCAGAGTGCTACAGACCCCCCTATAGAGGATAAGTAGGGTAAGAAGGTGGATAGTACAGAACTTAGATTGAGAAGATGTGCCATACTGAGTCCAAAGAAAGAAGACTCTGTATTGATTCTTAGATTGAGAAGATGTGCCATACTGAGTCCAAAGAAAGAAGACTCTGTTTTGATCTTTATATTAAGAAGATGTGCCATACTGAGTCTAAAGAAATAAGACTCTGTATTGATCTTTTAAAACATATGCTTGCTAGCAGAGAAATTAAGGTTACTCCCAGTCAGACAGAACGTTTTATACAAGAAGTATGTCCATGCTTTTCTGAGGAAGGAAAGGTAAATGTAAAGGCATGGGAGGAGGTAGGCCCAAGGAGTCTTATCCTTAACCCCACTGCAGCCTTTCCACCCCGGGAAAGTGCAGGATTGGCAAGCTCTCCCTGGGGTGATAGATCAGGACTCAGGTAATAGCGGAAAGTGCCAATCCTACTCTTAAAATGGATACAAGAGAGCATTTGGGGTTTTTCTTTTTAATGCCTGCTTTTAAAAAATAAAAAAGGGGGAATTTGCCGGGAGCTGGTCCATCCTTGCTGTTTCAAGGGACCTGGCATATATGGCATACTGTTCTTAATATGTTTGCTCACCTTCTTGGCACTATGTGTTTTAACCAAGGTCACCTCTCTGAGAAAGGTTGTTTCCCCAGGTAGGGATTTTCCCCTGAAGTTAGGGAGGGAATAAAACCCCTTAACTAAGTGCCAGGCGGGTAATTAATCACTTTAACTACAAACAATCATGCTTAAGCTACATAATCTTTACTCCCTGGAACGGAGATAAGAAACGCCCTAACCTTTGGAATAGAGATTGATAGGATTGGAATCAACTGGTATAAATACAGATGTAACAAGACAACAGGAGACAGAACTTAGAAGACAGAACCTAGACACAGAACCTAGAGACAGAAGAACTTCGCTGGAGAGAACATGGCAAAAGATCCTGGACAGAAACTGGCCACAGAACCTAGAGACAGAACCTAGCGAGAGAACATGGCAAAAGATCCTGGACAGAAACTGGCCACAGAACCTAGAGACAGAACCTAGCGAGAGAACATGGCAAAAGATCCTGGACAGAAACTGGCCACAGAACCTAGAGACAGAACCTAGCGAGAGAACCTGGCTGAAGATCCTAGAGACAGAACCTGGCTACAGAACCTGGATAGAACATGGCAAGAGAACCTGACTAGAACCTGGACAGAACCTGGCTGGAGAACCTAGCGAGAGAACATGGACACAGAACCTGGCTGGAGATCCTAACCAGAACTTGGCTGGAGATCCTGGCTAGAGATCCTGGCTAGGCTGCTGATCAACTGAACGCTGTCTCCGTGTCATTCCTTCTTCGCCGACTCCGTCCACACCTTTGGGGACCACTGGACCTGCTGGGGTTGGACCCCAGCACTAAGGGATTGGTTATATTTTTGAAGGGAATATAGGCTAAAAGCTATTTCTTTTGAATAGACATATATTCAAGAAGAATTTTGATTTAAAAGATGACATTGTTTAAGTCCTAGAGAACAGGACAGCTCGATGTAGCAGACAAAGTCTGTGGTAATACCTGGATTCACGTTTTAGGTTCTGTCATGGGGGGACGGGGGGGTCTGTGGGTATGGTACCTAGTATTAAGAAAAGTAGAATTCTTACAACTCAGAGGTAATCTTGTGCTTCTGGCTCTTCATTAGGGGCATTTCACCATTCCTGGGGAGCTTTTCCAACTAACATTGTTTTTTATTTTATTTATTTATTTATTTATTTAAATTCTTTATTTTTCAGATTATTACATTTGTTCCTCTTTTTTCCCCCCATAACTCCCCTCCTCCCAGTTCCCGCCCCACCCTCCGCCCTCACTCCCCACCCACTGTCCTCATCCATATGTGCACGATTTTTGTCCAGTCTCTTCCTGCATCTCCCACACCCCTTTCCCCAAGAATAATCAGTCCATTCCCTTTCTATGTCCCTGATTCTATTATGATCACCAGATTATTTATTCACTTTATTCTTAGATTCTCTTGTTGATAGATGCATATTTGTTGTTCATAATATGTATCTTTACCTTTTTCTTCTTCTTCCTCTTCTTAAAGGATACCTTTAAGAAGCATTTCATATAATCCTGGTTTGGTGGTGATGAACTCCTTTAGCTTTTCCTTATCTGTGAAGCTCTTTATCTGACCTTCAGTTCTGAATGATAGCTTTGCTGGATAAAGTAATCTTGGTTGTAGGTTCTTGGTATTCATCACTTTGAATATTTCTTGCCACTCCCTCCTGGCCTGCAAAGTTTCTGTTGAGAAATCAGCTGACAGTCGTATGGGTATTCCCTTGTAGCTAACTGAGTTTCTTTCTCTTGCTGCTTTTAAGATTCTCTCTTTGTCTTTTGCTCTTGGCATTTTAATTATGATGTGTCTTGGTGTGGTCCTCTTTGGATTCCTTTTGTTTGGGGTTCTCTGCGCTTCCTGGACCTGTAAGTCTATTTCTTTCACCAGGTGGGGGAAGTTTTCTGTCATTATTTATTCAAATAGGTTTTCAATATCTTGCTCTCTCTCTTCTTCTGGCACCCCTATAATTCTGATGTTGGTATGCTTGAAGTTGTCCCAGAGGCTCCTTACACTATCTTCGTATTTTTGGATTCTTTTTTCATTTTGGTTTTCCGGTTGGGTGTTTTTTGCTTCTTCGCATTTCAAATCTTTGACTTGATTCTTGCGCTCCCCTGGTCTGCTGTTGGGTGTCTGTATAATATTCTTTATTTCAGTCAGTGTATGCTTAATTTCTAGTTGGTTCTTTATCACAACATTGAGGGTCTCATTAGATTTTTTGCGGATCTCACTACATTTATCGGCGGTCTCACCAGTCTTTTCGAGGGCCTTACTAAGTTTATCGGTAGCTTCTAGACAGTTCTTGAGAGACCTTAAAAGTGTGGTTTTGAGCTCTATATCTTCCATTTCTGACATTTGAGTCCTGTTTCTTTGTCTCCGCATTTTTTTATCTTTTCTTGGTGAACCCCCTTGTGGTCTTTGTGGGCAGACTTGTTGTAGTTAAGCCTTGATTGTCGGCAATACCAGG
Source organism: Myotis myotis (assembly GCF_014108235.1). Classification (NCBI taxonomy): domain Eukaryota; kingdom Metazoa; phylum Chordata; class Mammalia; order Chiroptera; family Vespertilionidae; genus Myotis; species Myotis myotis. The sequence continues at coordinate 54,314,692 of NW_023416313.1, read as the reverse complement.
GGTGATTTGACCTCCAGGCTAACTGGCTATGAGAGTCAGCTGTGTATGCAGTGGGAGAGCTTCTGTGCTGGAAAGCTCTCTAGGGCGGTGCTAATCTAGCCTTTGCCTGAGGCTATCTGGCAAATGGCTCTGCGAAGGGCTTGGGCGGGGTGGGTCCCTGGGGATCTACAAGGCAGGCGGAACAAGCAGTTATGGCTGCTCTCAGTCCCGTCCGCAGAGGCTCTGCCTCTCAGAGTCCCAGCAACCGCTGCAAACCTCGGAGAGAAAGCTGCCTTCGAGTTCCGACCGAAGCCAGACAGTCCCGCTTCTCCCGTTTGAGTCTGGGTCCCTAAAGACTCGCCCGGATCTGGAGCTCAGAGTCTGAAACTCCCTCCCGATTGAAAACAACAACCTCGCCCACCGCCGCCAGCCCGCTCCGCGCGCGCACTCCGCACCTGAGTATTTCACTTCAGCACTGCGCCTCCTCTGAGTCTGGGTATGATATTCTCTTTCCTCCTAGTTGTAGAATTTCCACTCAGCCAGCCTTCCTGTGGTTCTGGATGATGTCTGTTCTGTCCTTTAGTTATATCTCTGAAGTGGTTGTTCGAGGCAGCAATCTCCGTCATTAACCTATGCCGCCATCTTGGTTTCTGCAACATTGTTTTTTAGAATGCAGCTCAGAGGCCGGCAGCGGCAGGCAGGGAACCTTGGCTTCCTCCATCACTGAAGCAAGCAAGCCTCATGCTAGTTTCAAGCTGCCTGGCTGCCGGCCACCATCTTGGCTGGCAGTTAATTTGCATATTGCCCTGATTAGCCAATGGGAAGGGTAGTGGATGTACACTAATTACCATGTTTCTCTTTTATTAGATAGGATCCTATCTAATAATAGAGAAACATGGTAATTAACCGTACCTCCGACATGCTTCCCATTGGCTAATCAGGGCGATATGCAAATTAACTGCCAACCAAGATGGCGGCCGGCAGCCAGGCATCTGAAGCAAACAGGAAGCTTGCTTGCTCCAGTGACGGAGGAAACCAACGTTTCCCGCCTGCCTTGCTGGCCTCTGAGCTTGCAGTTTGAAACATAATTACAAATATAGAAGCTAAACAAAATCCCAGAAACCTGCTTTCAGCGAGCCGGGATCTCAGCGCTGGAGTTGATACAGTGTTTCGATTATAGAACACAAACAACCCAGATACCTTCTTTCAGTAGCAGAGGCCTCAGAGCTGGAGTCAGAGCTAAAGCTGGCCCAGAATAAAAAAAAAAAAAAAAGGAGCAGTTGGGAGCTTCAGTCACCTGCCAGCCTGAAAACAGCCCTCAGCCCCTCACCCAGACTGGCCAGGCACCCAGTGGGGACCCCCACCCTGAAGGGTGTGTGACCAGCTGCAAACAGCCATCATCCCCTCATCCAGGCTGGCCAGGCACCCCAGTGGGAACCCCCACCCTGATCCAGGACACCCTTCAGGCCAAACCAGCCGGCCCCCACCCGTGCACCAGGCTTCTATCCTATATAGTAAAAGGGTAATATGCCTCCCAGCACCAGGATCAGCAGAGCCGGGAGGCCTCCCGGCACCGGGATCAGCATGACGGGCAGTGCCCAAACCCCCTGATCGCCCTGCGGCTCTGTGTGTGACAGGGGGCAGGGCCACAACCTCCCTATCTGCCCTGGTCTGTTCCTGACAGGGGAAGGCGCCCCAACCCCCTGATCAGCCCTGCTCTGTGCCTGATAGGGGGTAGCTCCCCAACCCCCTGATCGCCCTGTGGCTCTGTGTATGACAGGGTGCGGCGCCCCAACCCCCTGATCGGCCCTGCTCTGTGTGTGACAGGTCCAGCCCTCCCCCGCCCCCCCCCACAGGCCTTCCTCTGTGTGTGACAGGGTAGAGCCATAACCTCCCCATCGGCCCTGCCCTGAGTGTGAGAGTGGCGGCGCCCCAACCCCCTGATCGGCCCTGCTCTGTGCGTGACAGGGGGCAGCGCCCCAACCCCGATTGGCCCTGCTCTGTGCATGACAGGGGGCGGCGTCCCAACTCCCCAATTGGCCCTTCCCGAAGCCTGACCAGGGGCCGCACCTAGGGATTGGGTCTGCCCTCTACTACCCAGGAGCAGTCCTAAGCCAGCAGGTCGTTATCTCCCGAGGGGTCCCAGACTGTGAAAGGGGACAGGCCGGGCTGAGGGACTCCCCCCTCCCCGCCGAGTGCACAAGTTTTTGTGCACCGGGCCTCTAGTATATATCTAAAAGCCTAAGGGACCGGAAAACCGGAAGACCGGCTGGTAGCTATGATGTATACTGACCACCAGGGGGCAGACGCTCAATTCAGAAGCTGCCCCTTGGTGGTCAGTGTGCTCCTACAGCAGGAGCGCCATTCAGCTGACAGGTGCCAGATGTTGGGCTTACGGCTGGCGAGTGCAGCTGATGTGGCTCCAGCCTCTCTTGTGGACACTCCCCCTGTGTGCCTAAGCAGCAGCAGTGGCAGGCACAGTGGGCCGGTAATCAGTGGGAGCAGTGTGGTGCCCAGCCCAGGCTCGGGCTCCTCCCTGGCTACCTGCCATATCGCGCACTACTTCGTGATGTGCAGGACTGACATGGACACTGGGCTGGAGCCCAACGAGCTGGCGGGTAAGGCCGGGCTGCAGTGGCATGGAGGTCCACTGATCTCTGCAGGCCAGACCAAGGGACCCCACTGGTGCACAAATTCGTGTATCAGGCCTCTAGTCATTTATAATTGCAACAAAAATGGTAAGGTATCAAAGAATAAATCTCACCAAAGATATGCATAATGTTTATGGAAAAATTATAAAACTCTATTAAAAGATTTTGAAAGATCCTAGCTGGCATGGCTCAGTGGTTGAGTGTCACCTATGATTCAGGAGGTTATGGTTTAATTCCTGGTCAGAGCACATGCCCGGGTTGCGGGCTGAATCCCCAATGTGGGGCGTGCAGGAGGCAGCCGATCAATGATTCTCTCTCATAATTGATCTTTCTATCTCTCTCTCCCTCTCCCTTCATCTCTGAAATCAATAAAAATATATTTAAAAATATTTTGAAAGAGACCTAGAAAAATGAGGAGACAGCATGTTCAGTGATGGGAAAACAATATGTTAAAGATGTTGATTTTCATTAATCACATTAATGTAATTACAACAGAGACCTCAACGTTTTGTGAGTGTATGTGTGTAACTTGAGATATACATTCTAAAATTCATTGGAAGAGAAAGAAGCAAGCCTTGCCAACACATTTCAAAAGTAAAAAGCAGACAAACTTGCACTATAAGATATTAAGACTTCTTATAAGATATTAAGACATAAAACCACAGTAACTAAAATGGTGAAGTACTGGCCTAAGGATATAGAAATATACCAGTATAGTAGAATGTATAAAAATCAAAAGAATTAAAACTATTTTCTAGCAGAGAATTTTGAACACATGCAAAAGGTGACAGAACAAAGTGGGGTTGGGGTGTGGAGGGATTGAGCAAAACAAACAAAAACCAACTCATGGACATGGACAACAGGATGGTGATTGGGGGTTGGAGGTAGTAGAGGGCAAAGAGGAAATAAAAGGTGATGGAAACAATTAAATTAAAAAATGGTGACAGAACAGTATAATATTCAATATCCAGTTTTAATAATTATCAATTTTGTTTAATTTATACCACATACTCCCCCACTCCTGAACTATTCTGAAGCAAATCTCAGACATTATATAATTTTATTCATAAATATTTTAGTGTGTATCTGTAAATTTTCATTTTTAAAATAATATATATTTTATTAATTTTTTACAGAGAGGAAGGGAGAGGGACAGAGAGTTAGAAACATCCATGAGAGAGAAACATCGATCAGCTGTCTCCTGCACACTCCCTACTGGGGATGTGCCCGCAACCAAGGTACATGCCCTTGACCAGAATCGAACCTGGGACCCTTCAGTCTACAGGCCGACGCTCTATCCACTGAGCCAAACCGGTTAGGGCTAAATTTTCATTTTTATAGTTTTTTGAATCAAAATCCAAATAAGGAGCACATATTGCAATGGTTATACCCTCTGAATCCATTTTTTGGTAAGTTCTCCCTTTTTTTCCCCCCCCTTTCAGTTTATTTGTTGACTAACCTGTGTGTTTCTTAATATAAGAATTTCTTCTGTTGTGAAAATAATCACTTCCTACTTTGTTTTTTAAATTTTGGATTGCTTTAGTGTTATTTACAATAGCCAAGATTTGTTGGCAGCCCAAGTGCCCATCAGTAGATGAGTGGATAAAACAAGCTGTGGTACATTTACATAATGGAATACTACTTAGCTGTCAAAAAGAAGGAAATCTTACTCTTGGCAACAGCATGAACGGGTCTAGACTCTAGAGGGTATTATGCTAAGTGAAATAAGCCAGTCAAAGAAAGATAATTTCCATATGATTTTCACTTATATGTGGAATCTAATAAACAAAAGAAACAAAATAGAAACAGACTCAGATGCAGAAAACAGACTAAAAACTGTTAGAGGGAAGAGAGTTGGGGGTCTAGTAAAAAGTTGAAGAAATTAAGTGAAAAGAAAACCCCTCATAGACAACAGTATGTTGATTACCAGATAAAAAGAGGGGTGGGGGAAGTAGGAGGGGATAAAGGGGACATAAATGGTGATGGAAAGAGACTTGACTTGGGGTGGTAAACACATAACCCATTATACAGATGATGTATTATAGAATTGTACCCCTGAAATCTATATAATTTTATTAACCAGTGTCACCCTAAAAAATTCAATAATTATAAAAAATAAAAGTTTGATTAATTTGAAAAAATTGGATTGTTTTATAATTATTCTTTTAATATTTTAGTTGTATTCCAATAATTTCTTGATAAAGCCATAATATGGTAACATAGGATTATTTCACAGTAACCATGGTATAGTTTTGTGTTAGGCAATTTGCCTCAAGGGGGTTATCCCTATGGTTTAGATTACTGTTTGGATACCAGGACAGGTGTGCATCACTTACAGTTGTGTGGAGATCATTTGTTCTGTCAGTGAAGCTATTCAATCTTTCTTCGCTTTCCAATATTTTATTAATATTTTGGGTCATAATAATTTTTACATCAGTTACTTGACTCCTCAGTGTGGATATCGAGCTGTCACCTTGATTTTTATTGTATTTCATCTATATAGAAGTGAAATATAATGCAAATTTTATTTTCTATAAATAAAATCTAATATGGTATAATATATTGTACATATCCTATCTAATAATAGAGAAACATGGTAATTAACCATAACTTCGCTACCCTTCCCATTGGCTAATCAGTGAGATATGCAAACTAACTGCCAGCCAAGATGGCGGCCGGCAGCCAGGCAGCTGAAGCTAACATGAACATGAGGCTTGCTTACTCCAGTGATGGAGGAAGTCAACGTTCCCCGCCTGCTGCAGCTCAGCTCTGAGCTCCGGATGAAACAATGTTGCAATTATAGAAGCTAAACAAACCCCAGAAACCTGCTTTCAGCCAGCGTGGCCTCAGAGCTTAGAGCAGCCAGTGATGGCAACAGAGTTTCAATTATAGAATCTAAACAAACCCAGGTACCTGCTTTCAGCTGGCAACGGCCTCAGAGCTGGAGCCTGCTCTCAGCTCCAGTGACAGCTATAGAAGGTAAATTAATCCCAGAATAAAAAAAAGAAAAGAAAAAAGGAGAGGCTGTGAGCTTCAGTCACCCACCAGCCTGAAAACAGCCCTCAGCCCCTCACCCAGACTGGCCAGGCACCCCAGTGGGAACCCCCACCCTGAAGGGGGTGTGACCAGCTGCAAACAGCCATCATCACATCATCCAGGCTGGCCAGGCACCCCAGTGGGGACCCCCACTCTGAAGGGGGTGTGACCAGCTGCAAACAGCCATCATCCCCTCATCCAGGCTGGCAGGCACCCAAGTGGGACCCCCACCCTGAAGGGGGTGTGACCAGCTGCAAACAGCCATCATCCCATCATCCAGGCTGGCCCGGCACCCAAGCAGGACCCCCACCCTGATCCGGAATACCCTTCAGGGAAAACCAGCCAGCCCCCACCTGTGCACCAGGCCTCTATCCTATATAGTAAAAGGGTAATATGCAAACTGACCCTAACAGCAGAAGGACTGGGAATGACTGGTCACTATGACACACACTGACCACCAGGGGGCAGACGCTCAATGCAGAAGCTGCCCTCTGGTGGTCAGGGAGGAGCTCTGCTCAGCCACAAGCCAGGCTGATGGCTGCCAGTACAGTGGTGGTGGTGGGAGCCTCTCCTGCCTCCTCAGCAATGCTAAGGATGTCCGACTGCAGTTTAGGCCTGCTCCCCGCTGGCAAGTGGACATCCCCTGAGGGCTGCTGGGCTGCCAGAGGGATGTCTGATTGCCATCTTAGGCCCAATCCCCGGGGGAGCAGGCCTAAGCCAGCAGGTGGTCATCCTCTGAGGGGTCCCAGACTGCGAGAGGGCACAGGCTGGGCTGAGCGACTCCCCAACCCCCCTGAGTACACAAATTTTTGTGCACCGGGCCTCTAGTTAGAATATAAGTGTCAAAGGCATATCTCAATATGGTGGTTACCAGAGGGAAGGGGGAGCGGATTTAAAGGGTAAAGGGAGTCAAATATATAGTGACAGAAGATTTGACTTCGGGTGGTGGGCACACAATGCAATATACAGATGATATATCATAGAATTGTACACTGGAAACCTATATATCTTATTAACCAATTTAACCCTAGTAAGTTTAATTAAAAATAAATAAAATATCTGGAGGAAAAAAGGCAATATCTCACTTGTATTTCAGCATAAGGAATCAACTAAGCCTCAAACTGTCCCACCTAATCTTGCAAAAAAAAAAAAGGGGGGGGGTGTGGGGGCGTGGGAGAGGAATATATAAATGTATTGAATAAGCAGTGGAATTGTTTTTTTAAACTTAAAATTTTTGTTTATCTAGACTTCTGTTTTTTTAAAATATATTTTTATTGATTTCAGAGAATGAGAGAGAGAGGGAGAGAAAAACACCAGTGATGAGAGAGAATCATTGATCGGCTGCCCCCTGCACACCCCCTACTGAAGATTGAGCCCATAAACCGGGCATGTGCCCCGACCAGGAATCGAACCTCAACCTCCTGGTTCATAGGTCGACACTCAACCACTGAGCCATGCTGGCCGGGCTAGACTTCTATTTTTTTAAAGAGCAGTGTTAGGTTCTTAGTAAAACTGAGCAGAAAGTACAGAGTTCCCACATGCCTGATAAGCCTGACACACACAGCCTCACTATCAACATCCCGCACTAGAGTGGTACATTTGTTATAATTGATGACCTTACATTGACACATCATTATCACCCAAACTCCATAGTTTACATGAGGGTTCATTGTTGTACACTCAATAGGTTTGGACAAATGTAAAAAGACACATATTCACCATTACAGTATCCTGCAGAACAATTTCATTGTCCTTACAATCCTCTGTGCTGCACTTATTCATGCTTCTCTTCTCACTAAGCTCTGGCTACAACTGGTCTTTTTACTGTCTCTGTAGTTTTACCTTTTTCGGAATGTCATATAGTTGGAATCACACAGTATGTAGCGTTTTCAGATTGGCTTCTTTTACTTAATAATATGAATTTAAGGTTCCTCCATATCTTCTCATTGCTTGATAGCTCATTTCCTTTAATGCTGAATAACAGTCCATTGTTTGGATGTACTATAGTTTATTTATCCATTTACCTGTGAAAAGATATCTTGGTTGCTTCCATGTTTTGCCAATTATGAATAAAGATGCTATAACATCCATATGCAAATTTTTGTGTGAACAAAAGTTATCAACTCCTTTGGGTAAATACCAAGGAGTATGATTGCTGGATTGTATGGTGAGAGTATGTTTAGTTTTATAAAGAACTGCCAAACTGTCTTCCAAAGTGGCTGTACCATTTTACATTCCCACCAGCAATGAATAAGAGTTATTATTGCTCCACATCCTTGTCAGCCTTTGGTGTATTTTGAATTCTGGTTGTTCTAAAAGGTGTGTAGTGATATTTCAGTGTTGCTTAAATTTGCAATTCCCTAGTGACATATGATGTAGAGCATCTTTTCATATGCTTATTTGCCATCCCTGTATCTTCTTTTATGAGACAACTATTCAGGTCTTTGACCCAATTTTTACTTAGGTTGTTTATATTCATATTGTTGAGTTTTAAAAGTTCTTTCTATATTGTGAACGACAGCCTTTTATCAGATTTGTTTTTTGCAAATATTTTTTTCCTAGTATGTGGCTTGTCTTCTCATTCTCTTGATTTTTTTTAATCCAATCTGACAATCTCTCTCTTTATTTTTTTAAATCCCCAACTAAGGATATGTTGAGAGAGAAACATCAATCAATTGCCTCCTGCACACACCCCAATCAGGGATTGAACCTGCAACTTAGGTATGTGCTCAGACTGAGAATCGAACCCACAACCTTTTGGTGTACAGGACGACACTCCAACAGAGCCACATGACCAGGGCAATCTGTCATTTCATTGGTGTATTTAGACCATTAACTTTTAAAGTGATTAATGATATAGTTGGATTAATATCTACCATATTTGTTACTGTTTTCTATTTATTGTTTTAGTTCTTTGTTCCTATTTTTGTCTTCCACTCTATCCATATTAACAAAAATAATCTCTAAGATATAGTGTTATATTAAAAAAGTGAGCTGCAGCTGCAAAACAATATTAAGTAATAACTCACTGAACATTTAATATGTGCCAGGCACTGTTTTAAGCACTTCATATGTATTAGCTCATTTAATTCTCAAACCACCATATAAAGTAATACTCTAATCATTTTTTAAAAATTGATTTCAGAGAGAGAGAGAGAGAGAGAGAGAGAGAGAGAGAGAGAGAGAGAGAGAGAAACATCAATGATGAGACAGAATCATCGATCGGTTGCCTCCTGGGATCTAGCCCACAACTCAGGCATGTTTCCTGACCAGGAATTGAACCATGATCTCCTAGTTCATAGGGTGAAGCTCAATCACTGAGCCACGCTGGCCAGGCTGATCATCTTTTATTTTCTAAATAAGAAAACTGAGATTGAGAGTGTTTAATAAGTTGTTCAATATTATATAGCTAACGGCAAAATAAGGATTCAGACTAAAGATAACATATTCATAGTCCATTCAATGACATTTGGTATATATGTCATTGTGCCCTCTCGCAGTATGGGACCCCTTGGGGGATGTCCACCTGCTGGCGTAGGCCTGCTCCCTGGGGGATTGGGCCTAAGCTGGCAGTCAGACATCCCTCTGGCAGCCTGGGAGCCCTCAGGGGATGTCCACTTGCCAGAGGGGAGCAGGACTAAGCTGCAGTTTGGCATCTTTAGCGCTGCTGAGGAGGCGGGAGAGGCTCTCGCCACCACTGCTCTGCTGGCAGCCGTCAGCCTGGCTTGTGGCTGAGCAGAGCTCCCCCTATGGGACCGCACTGACCACCAGGGGGCAGCTCCTGCATTGAGCATCTGCCTCCTGGTGGTCAGTGTGTGTCATAGTGACCAGTCATTCCCAGTTGTTCTGCTGTTAGGGTCAATTTGCATATTACCCTTTTATTATATAGGATATACCAAAACTCTTTTTTTCACTGTGTGCATTTTGTTGATTATAGTATAAGAAATTCAACAGCCCTAGCCGGCTTGGCTCAGTGGATAGAGCATCGGCCTGCGGACTGAAGGGTCGCAAGTTTGATCCCGGTCAAGGACATATGCCTGGGTTGCGGGCTCAATCCCCAGTGTGGGGCATGCAGGAGGCAGCCAATCAATGATTCTCTCTCATCATTGATGTTTCTATCTCTCTCTCCCTTCTGCTCTGAAATCAATAAAAATATTAAAAAAAAAGAAATTCAACAACTTTTACAATTTTCTACAGACTTAAAGCTTACCAGGTTGGCTTATAAATGTTAAACAGAAAATTCTTTGATGTCAGATGTATTTGCTTAAAATGTGCATATTTTCACATAGTAACTAGTTTTCAGGGAGCTATGTTAATGTATTTTGGCTGTCTTGAATATGCAGAATTCTTCATAAGATGCATTTAATATAAAAGCTTTTAGTTATTTTGTCAGACATTGTGGCCGACACACCCTATGGTGATCCCCAGTGAGTTATATCCTTGTAAACCCCCTTCACCTTGATTGTGATTTGCTTCTAACTAACAGATGCAAAGGTGACAGAATGTTAGCACCATGGTTATGTTACACTAGAGGCCGGTGCACAAAATCGTGCAGGGGGTGGGTCCCCTCCGCCCAGCCTGAACCCTCTCCAATCCAGGACATCCTTCTCACATCCTGGACTACTGGCTCCTAATCACTCACCTGCCTACCTGCCTGGTCACACCTAACTGCCCCCCCTTGTCGGCCTGATCACCTCTCACTGCCTCTGTTGCTGGCCTGACAGCCCCTAACTGCCCCCTGCTGCCAGCCAGGTTGCCCCCAACTGCCCCCCCCCGCTGGCCTGGTTGCCCCTCACAGCCACCCCCCCTCCCCCCCACCAGCCTGGTTGCCCCACGTAGCCTGCTGTTCAGTCATTTGGTCGTCCCTCACTAACCCTGCTGCAGTCCTGGTTGCCCCACACAGACTGCTTGTTCAGTCGTTTGGTCATCACTCACTAACCCCCCTGCCAGCCTGGTCACAGGCAGCCATCTTGTGAGGGCATGATGGTTAATTTGCATATTACCTCTTTATTATATAGGATTATATAATATTTAGCAGATTGGAGTGAGAGGGATTCCTTTGTTGGCCTTGAAGAAGTGAGCAGCCATGTTGAGGACATTCCATACACAGCTGGGTTCTTTTTAAATTTGAGTTTTAGGGATTACTTTTCTAAATAAACATTTTTATAATGATAAAATATATATAACATAAAATTTGCAATTTTGACAGTTTTTAACTGTTATAGTTCAGTATTATTAAGTATATCTACACTGTTTTGCAACTATCACCACCATGTATCTCCAGAAATTTTTCAACTTCTCAAATTGGAAGTCTGTATGCATTAAATAATAACTCCTCTTCCTCCCCTCCTTCCAGGCTCTGGCAACCACCATTCTGCTTGATGTCTGCATAAATCTTACTATTCTAGGTACCTCATATAAGTGGAATCACATAATATTTGTCCTCTTGTGACTGCCTTATTTCACTTAGTTGGAACTATTAGTTAAATATTTAAGTTAATAGTATTTTAAAATTAGGTAAAATATATACATGGTTCCAAAGTCAAATTTGTAAAACAAGTTTTATTCAGAGAGGTCCAGTTTTTGTTCCTGTCCCCATCTTTACCACAGGCAACCATTGGAATGTTTTTGATTTATCCTTTCCTTGCACACCTCCAGCACTTTTTTTTCCTTTTATACTATAAGCAAACAAACAGATATATTGTATTTATTCCCTCTTCCTTAAATGGTTGCATATGTAAATAAGTAACAGTATACCATACAGACTTTTTTTTATTCTTATTTTATTCATTTATCAATACATTATGGATATCATTACTTATCATTATATAGAGATAGAAGTTCTCAGTCGAATTCATCTTTACAGCTCTTAACTCATAATTCCTAACTGATTTGAAAGCTTCAATACTAACAATATTTAGGAATACAGCTGGAGGTTACATACCATATACTTTCCTAATACTTGCTGAAAATCGGCAGCAATGGCATTTGAAGGAGAAAAATGTTCTTGTGACATCAAAGGATTTTTCAGAAAAATATCACTAACCTGGGGAAATGAATGGAAATATTTAAACTATATAGATAATTTCAACTGGATAATTGCAGAGTTAATGTTTATATGAAGCCAAGTCTGGCAGAAACCTGAAATAAAAGAAACTAGGACATTTCAAGATTTTTCATGGCAGGGTGTCTTTTCTATTTAAAGATACAGTATTCACGAAAACTGCTTGCCCAGGCTTCTCCGCTGCTTAGTATAGATTACAACCTCATACTGAGAGATCCTTAATTCTTTGGTGTATTTGAGGACTTGAGGGGAAGAGCAGATGTTTACCTCTGGCAAACAGGGAAATAGGGAGTCCATGATATTTTCTAAATACACACTTATTTTCCCCTCCTGCTCCTATCTTCAAAATCCACTCAATGATTAAAAAACAATCCCAACTAAAAGTCATGATTCTACCTTTCAAAACTTACAGAGTTGTTACAGACACTTCCAAGTTTCAAGAAGAAATTCTGATAATTGTTTGTACTAAAAGCTGTATTCACCAGAGGTAGTGGTAAAAATAATATGGTTAGCAATTTTGTGTCATCTGGTTTTGGAAAGGTAGTAAGGTTGGGATGTTTTGTCATAATGGCAGAGAGAAAAAAATTAGAGTACAGTAAATTAAATGGCTAACAGTGTTTAGCATCAAGACTCTAACAACTGTCTAGGTGTAACTGTCACTGTAGAGTGACAATATTAGGTCTTATATCATTTGATTCTATTTTTGAGTATAGTTTGAGCTGTGTTAAAGCAAGTTGGTACACTATACAAATAAAATATGTGCATGGTTTATATATATAATTATCTATACATTAAATATATATGCTATTGAGAAAATATTTAAAATATTAGTAAAACTTCATTTCTTTCTAAATAGACACTTCTCGAAAGAGGACATAACAGAAGGCCAAGAGACATGAAAACATGCTCAAAGTCACTAATCATGCAAGAGATGCAAATCAAAACAACAATGAGGTACCATCTCACACCTGTCAGAATGGATATCATCAACAGATCAACAAACGACAAGTGCTGGAGAGGATGTGGAGAAAAAGGAACACTTGTGCACTGCTGGTGGGAATGCAGACTGGTGCAGCCACTATGGAAGACAGTATGGAGTTTCCTTAAAAAACTGAAAATGGAACTCCCATTTGACCCTGTGATCCCACTTCTAGGAATATATCCCAGGAAACCAGAAACACCAATCAGAAAGGATATATGCACCCATATGTTCATAGCAGCACAATTCACCATAGCTAAGATCTGGAAACAGCCTAAGTGCCCATCAGTAGATGAATGGATTAGAAAACGGTGGTACATCTACACGATGGAATACTATGCTGCTGTAAAAAAGAAGGAACTCCTACCATTTGCAACGGCATGGATGGAACTGGAGAGCATTATGCTAAGTGAAATAAGCCAGTCAATGAAGGAAAAATACCACATGATCTCACTCATTCATGGATAATAGAGACCATTATAAACTTTTGAACAGTAATAGATACAGAGGCAGAGCTGCCTCAAACAGATTGTCAAACTGCAGCGGGAAGGCCGGGGAAAGTTGGGGGGCAGGAGGGAGGGGTATAAGAGATCAACCGAAGGACTTGTATGCATGCATATATGCATAATCAATGGACATGGGACACTGGGGGGTGGGGGAGGCCAGGGGATAGTCAAGGGTGGGGAAAAAAAAAAAGACACATATGTAATACCCTTTGTAATACTTTAAGCAATTAAAAAAATAAAAAAAAAAAAATAAAAAAAAAAATAAAATAAAATGCAAAAAACAAAACAAAACAAAAAAATATATATATATTTTATTGATTTTTCACAGAGAGGAAGGGAGAGGGACAGAGAGCTAGAAACATCGATGAGAGAGAAACATCAATCAGCTGCCTCCTGCACACTCCCCATTGGGGATGTGCCCGCAACCAAGGTACCTGCCCCCGACCAGAATTGAACCTGGGACCCTTGAGTCTGCAGGCCGATGCTCCATCCACTGAGCCAAACCGGTTTGGGCTCTTTCTTATTTTTAAAGAACAAAATAAAGACTGATTTTTTATTTTTTTATTTTTATTTTATTTTATTTTTTTTTACAAATTTTTTTTTAATATATTTTATTGATTTTTTACAGAGAGGAAGGGAGAGAGATAGAGAGTCAGAAACATTGATGAGAGAGAAACATCGATCAGCCACCTCCTGCACATCCCCCACTGGGGATGTGCCCGCAACCCAGGTACATGCCCTTGACCGGAATCGAACCTGGGACCTTTCAGTCCGCAGGCCGACGCTCTATCCACTGAGCCAAACCGGTTTTGGCAAGACTGATTTTTTAAATTTAAATTCTTTATTGTTGAAAATATTACGTATGTCTCCTTTTTTTACCCCATTGAATTCTCCCTGGCTGCTCCCACCCCCCAGCACATGCTCTCACCCCCCTACTGTCTGTGTCCATTAGTTATACTTACATGCATGCATACAAGTCCTTTGGTTGACCTCTTACCCACCCCCCTCTCACTCGTCCCTCCCTTCCCTCTGAGGTTTGATGGTCTGTTCAATGCTTCTATGTCTCTGGATCTATTTTTGTTCATCAGTTTATGTTGTTCATTATATTCCACAAATGAGTGAGATCATGTGATACTCATCCTTCTCTGACTGCCTTATTTCACTTTGCATCCAGTTCCATCCATGCTGTTGCAAATGGTAAGAGTTCCTTCTTTTTTTACCACAGCGTAGTATTCCATTGTGTAGATGTACCACAGTTTTCTAATCCATTCATCTACTGATGGGCACTTAGGCTGTTTCCAGATCTTAGCTAATGTAAATTGTGCTGCTATGAATATAGGGGTGCATATATCCTTTCTGATTGGTGTTTCTGATTTCTTGGGATTTAGTCCTAGAAGTGGGATTACTGGGTCAAATGGAAGTTCCATTTTTTAATTTTTTGAGGAAACTCCATACTGTTCTCCACAGTGGCTGCACCAGTCTGCATTCCTACCAGCAGTGTGAGATGGTTCCTTTTTCTCTGCATCCTCTCCAGCACTTGTCGTTTGTTGATCTGTTGATGATATCCATTCTGACAGGTGTGAGATGGTACCTCATTGTTGTTTTGATTTGCATCTCTTGCATGATTAGTGACTTTGAGCATGTTTTCATGTCTCTTGGCCTTCTGTTATGTCCTCTTTCGAGAAGTGTCTATTTAGGTCCTTTGCCCATTTTTTGATTGTATTGTTTATCTTCCTTTTGTTGTATGAGTTCCTATAAATTTTGGAGATTAAACCCTTATCAGATGTCACATTGGCAAATGTGTTCTCCCATGCAGTGAGGGCTTTCTTGTTATTTTGTTGATGGCTTCTTTTGTGACAGATCCTAATAGATCTGAGTAGATTGTCTTTGCAGATCTTCCTTCAGAGTCAGGGAAGTGTGGGAGCAGGAGACAAAGAGGGATGAGGGTAAGAAATCTCTGGAGATCAGTAATGGCTCTGCTTTATAGACAGAGGAATGATCTGCTTTTGTTTAGTGACATTATTGCCCATAAACTATAAAATAGAGACCTCATAATTTCAGAAAAGGTAAAGGTCCTTAAGGTAGTATAACAAATTACTTACATTTTTAAGAAATGCAGATGGTGTTACAATATCCAATGCATTGTCTGAGGCACATAGGTAAATGATTCCATCAATGAAGAGACTGTGATAGACAAAGCTGTGAAAAGAATACATTCATTTACATGATAATATTAAAGAAATTAAGTATCGCCGAAACCGGTTTGGCTCAGTGGATAGAGCGTCGGCCTGCGGACTGAAGGGTCCCAGGTTCAATTCCGGCCAAGGGCATGTACCTGGGTTGCGGGCATAACCCCAGTAGGAGATGTGCAGGAGGCAGCTGATCGATGTTTCTCTCTCATCGATGTTTCTAACTCTCTGTCTCTCTCCCTTCCTCTCTGTAAAAAATCAATAGAATATATTTAAAAAAAAAAAAGAAATTAAGTATCTATGTAGCTCATTTAATTTCATTTAAGTTCTCATTAATAGTATAAGAACTATCTATATAACTTTTAGAATCAGAATAATTAGAATATCTTTCATATATTTAAAAATTAAATTATATTAAACAAAAGCTAAAAAATTTGAAGATGTCTATTTATTTATTTAATATATTTTCTATTGATTTCAGAAAGGGAGAAGGAGGGAGATAGAAAAATTGATGATGAGAATCATTGATTGGCTGCCTCCTGCATGTCCCCTACTGGGAATTAAGCCCACAGGAATCAAACCATGACCTCCTGGTTCATAGGTCAATATCACTGAGCCACACCAGCTGGGCTGAATATGTATTTAAAATAAATCAGAGAGAGACAAACATCTATATGAGAGAGAACATTGATTGGTTGCCTCCTGCTCTGACCAGGGTTGGGAATAGAACCTACAACTGAGGTATGTGTCCTTGACTGGAACTGAATCTGGGATCCTTCAGTGTGCGGAGGTGCTGCTCTATCCACTGAGCCAAACTGGTGAGGGCATGGTACAAATATATTTTTTTATTATATTTTATTGATTTTTTTACAGAGAGGAAGGGAGAAGGCTAGAGAGTTAGAAACATTGATGAGAGAGAAGCATCGATCAGCTGCCTTCTGCACACTCCCTACTGGGGATGTGCCCGCAACCAAGGTACATGCCCTTGACTGGAACTGAACCTGGGACCCTTGAGTCCGCAGGCTGATGCTCTATCCATTGAGCCAAACCGGCTAGGGCTACAAATATTTTTAATGATGATATTGACTGATACAAAAAATTCCCACTTGGAAAATGTTTTATTTTTAATACATTATGTATGATTTTATGTAAAGTTTAAAAGCAGGCAAAGTTAAACTAAAGTATTACGAATTAGGATAATGGCTTCCTTTGGAGCAGTGGAAGTGGTTAGGAAGAAGAATGAAGAGGGCTTCTGGGAAGCTGGAGATAGTCTGTTTCTTGACCTGGTGGTAACAGGAGTGTTTACTTGGTGATGATTCATCTAGCTATTCACTTAGGATTTGTGCTCTTTTTGTATGGATGTTTACAGCTTATCAAGAAATTTAAAAATCTGTCACTTTTTTTTTGGTTTCAGGACTTTTATGTTATTGACTCCATCACATTGATTACACCTTGAGCTTACACATTAATTTCCGTAGAATATTTTCATAGACATACTTTTCATATTCAGACATCTAATCTATGTGAAATTCAGTTTTTATAGTATAATATAAGGGATCTTACTTTTTCTTTGCCCAGATGGACTGTCATTTTACTAGTATTTGATTTTGCCTCTTGACCCAAAAAGTCCTAAAATATTTACTATCTCACCCTTGATAGGTAAGGGATAGAATGTAAACACTCTATTTCTATTTTACTCTTGGTTGCTCTAGAAATTCAACATGTATATGTAATTTAATTAAGTATAAACTTAATAAAATAATCCAGCACAATATAAGAAACTATTAAAATTATTTAAAATTGGAAAATATTTTTATTTCTAAGTTAAGAGGAGTCTTTGCTGAAAAAGTTGCTAATTCTACCATCTCTCTGAAAGTTGTATATGTGATTTGAAGTAAATTAATAATTGCTATGAAAAGATTATTTTAAATTTTGCTTAGTATGTTATTACTGAGTAACATTCAGAAACCATCTTTAAATGTTACAAACAAACAAACTTGAATATCTGATGTCCAGGATATGCTGTTAACTGACAAAGCAAAGTAGAGAAAACTATGTATGATGTACTACCATTATCTATCATGCTCATATGCTACCAAGGAAAGTACAAATATATATTATGTGTCTCATATAAAAAAGAAAAGAAAAAACGATAAACTAAAAACTTACTCAAAATGATTACCTACATAGGGAGAGAGAGAGAGTCAGTGTAGACAGGAAAGGAATGAAAATTAGACTTCTTAAAGGAAACATATTTTGTATATTTGACTTTGGAACCATATAATTTTACATAATTATAAAATGTTATTAAGTCAAATTTTGAATATTATCTTTAAAAACAAAATGAAAAAAAATGAAGCCACATTTATATTGAGTAACCCAAGCAAGACATGATGGTAGTGTGGTTCCTATGGTATTGGTGGAGTTGTCAGATTCTGGATATATTTGGAAGGTAAAGTCAACAGAATTTGCTGATGGATTGGATTTGGATGTAAAAGAGACAAAAGTCAAGGATCATAAAGGTTTTAGGTCTGAGGAACTGGAAAGTGGAACACTGCAGGAGGAGGGCTGGTTTTAGACATAGGTTTGAGATGCTTATCAGACATCCAATAGAGATGTGGAATGGGCAGCTGGATACATACATTTGGAGTTCAGGAAAGAGGCCCTCAAAAGATTCAAATTAGAATGTATAATACAGGTAAAGCATATCTTTTTTTTATAAAATCATTCCTGCTAATAAGTGAAAATAAAACTAGAATATCACTAATTTGCAAACCCCAATAAGTTAATGGCTCTAGGGTGTAGACAATGAATATCAATGGCTGCTAGTATGTCAAAAGGAAGTATAAGCAGACATTATGTACCATCCGATGAAAAAACATCTGTAGTCTTGCCAAAGTGATCAAGCCTCTTGATCCAGCTGGTTAGAGCATAGTAAACTGCATTTTGAGTATGCAATCAGCAAACTCAGACTCTGGGAAACTCTATAGGTTCTTCAATAAATTGTAAGGATAGGACAGGAATAGAGGAAGAATATGTAGATTAAAGAAATTTAAATAACGTCAAATTAAAAAGTAGGCAGTATTGGGCTCTAATATCTGAGGTGTATATTTAGGTGCTGAAACAATGAAGAAACAGGATAAGTGGCTGCTATAATAGGTAAAAGTTGGAATGATGGGGGAGAAGGAGGAAACTGTGCACAAACAGGACATATGGTGGGGAGTTTTGGGGGTAGTTGGCAGTGTTCTATTTTTTTGGCATAGGTGGCAGTTGCAGTTGGTAGCGGAGTTCCCTTATAAAACTTCATAAAACTATACATTTGCTTGATGTGGTTTTTGTTTTCTTAAAAAAGTCTTTTGACCCCCTTCACCCATTTCTCCCACTACCCGCCAACCCCTACATCTGGCAAACACTAACCTGCTCTCTGTATCTATGAACTTGTTTTTTGTTTTTGTTTTTAGAGTGGTCTTATTGAAGATATTTTAAAGTGGAAGTTTCCTTTTTTATTAATAAAATATTTTGGGTATACCAAAAACAGTATGGAGAATAAGGACAAGAACACTTGTAGACCCACCAATCTATTTAAAATGTTACAGATACAATTAATGTCCCCTGTATACCCTTCCTCAATTTAATTCTTCTCCCATCACTTTGCAAAGGTAAGCACTTTCATGAATTTGGTGCTTATCATTCCCATTCACAATTTTATGCTTCTACATATAGAAGGTCTCCTTTTTGAAGGCTCAATCAAGAGTATATACAACTAATATATTTTTTCCTCATGCCATTATCATTGGAATTATTAGCTGATAATTGTTAAAAAGTAGTTTCATTGGAATATACCTTACCTTCCCATTTGAATTGTGGTCTTTGGTTCAGCTCTAAGAAGCACTAGTCTAAGCACCGTTGCTGCTGTATCCTAAAAATAAATTGTCAGCATTTACTTTGCAGAAGATTGCAGTGTTTTTCATTATTCTCCTAAATTTACTTATTTTCTGATTAGTTTATTAAAGGACAACTGTTTACTAGGAGAACTAATGGGTGGTTATTCATAATTCATGGTAAGAGGCAAGTTATAAATATTAATATGAATATTCAGACTCATGTGAATCTGAAGGAAATTTTTAAAATTACTTAATATACATATCCTGTGTATATACATATAACTGTGCAAATATGGTTTGTACTAGATAATCAGTCTTATTTTTACAGTCATATCATCTACACTAATAAGAGAAACATGCAAATTAACCATCACTCCACCACACCCACCAGCCAATCAGAGAAACTATGCAAATTAACCCAACAAACATGGTGGTTAATTTGCATACACAGGCGCAGAGCGAAAACTGAAGACAACTGAAGATGGTGGTGGCCACAGAGCTGGAGCCAGCAGGAGGCTTGGGTTGCTCCCAGCGATGGAGGAAGCCAAGCTTTCCACCGGCCCTGTACTCTGCTCAAGGAGGGGCTGGGGGCCTGGGTTGCAGGGGGCTTGGGTTGCCAGGAGCAACCCAGGCTTCCAGCTTGCCCTGGGCTCCACTGAAGGAGTGGCTGGGGGCCTGGGTCGTTGGGGGCAACCCAGGCTTCTAGTCCACCCTGGGCTCTGCTGGAGGAGCTGGAAAAAAAAAAGGAGGGACTGGGAGCAGCCGGACCAAAGGCCTGAGGAAAACCGGTGCCGGCAGCTAGGGGAAGGAAGGCCTATTGTGTGAATCTTTGTGCAATGGGCCATTAGTACATATATATATGGCGTCAAGGCTGGGAAGCACTATCTAATCAAATATCTTTTCAGTGACTAAAACTATAAAGGAAATGTTAATGGATTAAAAGTATTCAGCTCTTGTTCTCTGAATACCCTGTCTTTTGGTTAAGAAAAAAATTTTTATTCACTTATCTCTTTCTATCAAACAAATAATTGCTGAGATCTCTTATAGCTGTCTCTTTTTTTAAAAAATATTTTTTAAATTGGTTCCAGAGAAGAAGGGCAAGGGAGAGAGAGAGATAGGAACATCACTGATGAGAGAGAATCATTGATCTGCTGCCTCCTGCACACCTCACTCTGGGGATTGAGCCCGAAACCCAGGCATATGCCCTGACCAAAATTGAACCATGACCTCCTGGTTCATAGGTCAATGTTCAAACACAGCTACACTGGTTTCTTATAGGGCTCATTCTTTGGTTAAAATCTGTAGGATGTTACAATTATCCAGAATTACTTAAGTCTCATTATTTTTCTTTAGAAGTGTAAAAGGAACTGAACCTGAAAGTTACTACTCTTAATTAGCTTTTCCACTTTCACAAAATGACACTTGAAATAAAAACTTTCTGGGAAGTTAAAGCTTATTATTATTATTTTTAATTTTTAAAAAATTAATTTTCACCAAGGATATATTTTACTGATTTTAGAGAAAGAAAGAAATATTAAAACATTGATGTTTGAGATGAGAGAAATATCAGTCAGTTGCCTCCCATACATATCTCCACCAGGGATTGAACCCACAACCTAGGTATGTGCCCTGACTGGGAATCGAATAGCAACCTTTTGATTCACGGTACAACACGACAATTTAACCAACTGAGCCACACTGGCCAGGGCTAAAGCTTATTATTAATGGGAGAGAGTAAAGCTTGAAATTTGTGGGATTGCCTGAAAAATCCAAGCAGTATTCTCTAAGAAAAGATTTCAGAAGAAACAAGAAAAATTAAGGGAGTACATAGACTTTCAGTTACTCTGTTATCATCACTGGAATATATTCCCCTAGCTTTCCGCATGTGTCTCATTTAGAGTAAATAATCAATGAAATAATAGGAAAATTTGAAACAAAGCAAATGGCAACATGAGGCAGTAAAAGAGTGATAACTGAGCTCTAGTTATGTTTTTGTTATAAAAGTACTGCATGACTTAAGAAAGAGAATTGTCTGGGTTGTTTCTTTGTGTGAAGAATGAAGTGGGCAAGATCTGTCCAACTCTAGGATTCTAGGATCCTGTCCAACTCTAGGACCCTAAACAGCAATTGATTTGATCTCATGATTAAGCTTTAGTAGGTACTAATACTTTTCTAATGATTATAAAATAGTTGTGACATTAATATTTAGCATTGAGAAAAGACATGGTAGAACTATTCTTTAAAGCACTTTGTCATTCCTTTCCTTCTCCCCGGTCAGCTTTTTGTACAGCAATCATTCTAAACCTTTAATCCTTTCTTCCAATTGCTCCACCTCTTCCCAATTTCTTACCTTCCTGCATGTTTCATAAAGAGAAGTCATTGGGCTTATGAACACCTTCAACTTTCTGTCTCTCTTCCCTCTTAATTAGGCTTCAAGGAGGAATTGAGAAATGTCTCAAAGCACATAAGAGGTTATACTGCTAAAAAGTGCAGATAAGTGGGTTCCAGGGAGAGGGAAGAGGAGATAAAGTGAGACCCTGGTGAGACTGGAGAACAGCATGAAGGTCAGGATAGCTGCAGCCCAAAAATATGTGGGGGAAGAGGAGATAATCATGGAAAAGTCCTACCAGGGAGGGCCTTGAATGACAGGCTAAGTGGTATGGGCTTTATTCTGTATGTAATCAGGTGCCACCAAATGATTTTAAGCAGGGAGTGACATGATCATGTTTGCTTTTAGCAACAACCACTTGAGCAGCAGTGTGGAGGCTGATTTTGAGAGGGACAAGGCTGAAGTCTGAGAGATCAGTTAGGAGGCACTTTAAAAAATATTATTTATTTATTTATTTAAAAATATATTTTATTGATTTTTTTTACAGAGAGGAAGGGAGAGGGATAGAGAGTTAGAAACATCGATGAGAGAGAAACATCGATCAGCTGCCTCCTGCACACTCCCTACAGGGGATGTGCCCGCAACCAAGGTGCATGCCCTTGACCAGACTCGAACCTGGGACGCTTGAGTCCGCAGGCTGATGCTCTATCCACTGAGCCAAACCAGTTAGGGCAAATATTATTTATTTATATATGAGAGAGAGGGAGAGAGGGAGAGAGGGAGAGAGGGAGAGAGGGAGAGAGGGAGAGAGAGAGAGAGAGAGAGAGAGAGAGAGAGAGAGAGAGATATTCTACCTATTTATGTATCATTGGTATTTATGTATCATTGGTTGATTCTTGTATATACCCTGATCGGATCAAACCCTCAACCTTGGTGTACTGGAATGATGCTCTAACCACCTGAGCTATAGGGCTAGGGCCAGGAGGCACTTTCAATAAACCTTGGTGACAAGAATTGAGAGCCTAGATGACAACATGGTTCAGAAACAAGAAAATGGATTCAAGACATATTCAGGAGACAGAACTAATCGAACTTGGTGACAAAGAACAAATGTGAAGGTGAAGAAGAAGGAAAAATTGAAGGCGACTCCCAGTTTCCAGCTTGAATGGCTCAGTAGAGCTAATCAACAAGATTAGAAATACACGAGGAGGAATTGGGAAATAATTTAGTTCTTCTATTAGGCACTCTAACTGTGGAGAGAGATTACTTTGGAAGTGGGTCTGAGAGTGATCAAAGTAAAGGTGTTCTGTGAGTGAATGAATGTGTCAAGTTAAAAGAGGACTGGAGTTAGAACCCCGAGGAACATAGAGAGAGGGCACTCCTCAAATCCAAGGCTCACATCTTCACTGCCACACTGGATTCCACTCCTTTGTGCTCCTTTAGTCTTGCTCCACCAACAGCCCCTTCCTCTCTTATAGCTCCAGACTCTTTGCATTAGCCTACATACATGTGAAAGTTTTCTCTGTACTAAAAAACGAGGCCCCCTCCTGGACCATGCTTTTCTAGCTTTCCCTGTATCTCATTCCCTTTCTAAATTCTTGAAAGAACAATCTAACTTCACTCTCTTTACTTCCTCATCTCCCATTCACCTGGCTTAAAGCAATCTGGCGTCTGCCTCTACCGAACTGCTAACTGTATGGTCAGCAATCATCTCCTAACTATAGAATTTAATGAACACCTTTTAGATCTTGTTCAACTTCTTTGGGGCATGAAAGTTTCTTGTAACTTTCTTTTCTTGGCTTTCAGGACACCACTGCTCTCACCCACTTCTACTATCTTCAACTGTTAGCCTTGACCCTCTGAGTGCTACACTGAACATTTTATCACTTAAAGCTTTTGGGGATAGGTGGGAGGAATAAATACACAAATCGATTGGCCATTTCCAATAGGCAACAAAATTCAACCTGTCCCAAACTGTACTCTCCTGCCCTGCGTTCCCTCTGACTCTCTCCTCCACAATCCTCCTCCTCCATCTGTAGTTTCTATATTGTTTACTGACACCTGAGGTGGGGGTGGGGGGGTGGGGGGTGGGGGGGAGGGAGGGGCAGGGGGGGACAAATCATCACATTGTACACCTTAAACTCACACAGTTATATGGCAATTCTATTTCAATAGAGCTGGGGGGAAAAAAATAAAAAAATTAAGAAGCATCCTAGGCATGACCCTGTCACTAACTCCTGAGGATTAGTTTTACAAAGTGTTTCTTAGGATCTACCCCCTCCTTTCTATATGCACTATCATTGCCTTAGCTCAGGCCCTTAGATCTTCTACATTAAACTGTAATAGTACCATCCTTACTGGTTCTCTCCCCTCCAACCCACCTTTGTACCAAACCAAATGTACCAGAAGATAAGTCAGATCATGCTATTCCTTTATATATTTAACTAGAGGCCCGATGCATGAAATTCGTGCAAGAGTAGGCCTTCTTTCGCCCAGCTGCTGGCACCGGCTTCCCTCTGGCATCTGGAACCCAGGCTTCCCTCGCAGCCCTGGCTTTGTCCTGAAGGTCATCTGGAAGGACATCCAGTCTAATTAGCATATTACGCTTTTATTATTATAGACTAGAGGCCTTGAGCACAAAAATTTGTGCACTCGGGAGGGCCCCTCAGCCCGGCCTGTGCCCTCTCGCAGTCTGGGACCCCTCGGGGAATGACCACCTGCTGGCTTAGGCCGCTCCCCGGGAGATTGGGCCTAAGCTGGCAGTCAGACATCCCTCTGGCAGCCCGGCAGCCCTCGGGGGATGTTCACTTGCCAGCGGGGAGCAGGCCTAAGCTGCAGTCGGACATCCTTAGTGCTGCTGAGGAGGCGGGAGAGGTTCCCACCACCACCTCTGTACTGGCAGCCATCAGCCTGGCTTGTGGCTGAGCAGAGCTCCCCCTGTGGGAGCGCCCTGACCACCAGGGGGCAGCTCCTGCATTGAGCGTCTGTCCCCTGGTGGTCAGTGTGTGTCATAGTGACCAGTCATTCCCAGTCCTTCTGCTGTTAGGGTCAATTTGCATATTATCATTTTATTATATAGGATTATGTCCATAGTTTCTCTAGGACAAAAAGAAAAAAAGAAGATAGGCCCCTTCATTAACTATTCTCTGCCCACCTTTCTGATCGAATCTTAATATCCTACACACTAGGGCCCTGTGCTCTACCTGGCCCCACTGAGGTTCTTGAGGCGGGCTGTTTCCTCTGCTCGGAGTCCCCATTTCGCTTTCCTGTGCCGCTAAGACAACTCTTACAAGGCTTCTAAGCCAAGCGCCCTACCATCATCTCTGTGGTCGCAAGCAGCCACCGGCCTGAGTGTCACAGGAGCAGGCTGGACCTGCCCCCACTGGAATACTTCTCACACTGCAGGACTCCTGTAGGCCGCCCTGGGACATAAAAGTACCTGCGCTCATCAAGCGGCAACTTCAGGTGCTGTCTTCTCTTCATTGCTGCGCCCCTCACCCCTTTAACCGGGGATTACACAGCGAATGCATGTCCAATAAGTGCGTGTGGATCTGCGGTCATTTCTCCTCAGGGGAGAGAAAACCCGGAGGGTTCTCCGGCATTGGACAGGGCTGCTGCTATCACCGCCAAAGGGGTCGCATGCAGCACCACCCCTAACCCCTAGGCGGCGCCCGTGCGGCTCCGCTCTTCTGCAGCTCGAGAGGCTCCGGCCCGGGACTCCCTGCCGCGCAGCCAGCCGCGCACGGGGGCGGGGCTTCTCGTCCCCACTCGCCGCCCATTCGGGCCTCCCGGCAGCGCCGCCTCCTGAGGGGCGGGCCCGGCAGGCATTACCTTTCAAAACCGAACGCGCCAAGGCGGAGGTGACGATAGGAGTACCTGATAGGAGCCGCCGGTCCAGGCCAGATCCGCCAGGATCACTCGGCCATTAGCAATGCAGCTGTAGGTGATCGTCATTGTGGGCGGGCCAGTGAAAGGCAGGTTCCCGCCAGACCCAACCGCCCGCGGTAGCCTCGGGGCGGAGACTGGGGCGGGGCTCTGGAGGGGGCGGTGTATGCGCAGGCGCGAGGAGCGGTTGATTGGCAGTGAGGGAGGCGGGGCCATTTCTTGCCCGGGTTGAGTCTGTGATGAGCTGGGGGGCGGGAGCAAGGGCCGAAGTTTGTGGAAAAACTAGCGTTGGGTGAGTGAAGCCCTTCTTTGTGGCCATCCTTAAAATCACTGAAGAGCCAGTTTACTTCACAGTGCTCACCTACAGAGAATTCATTCACAATCTAACACATGTAAAATATAGACCTTGATTTAAAATAAAATTCATTCATTAACTCGAGCATTGGTTGAACTCACACGATGTGCTAAGTGCCTTAGGTTAGCAAGTATGCATAGCTGTAGGCCTCGCTGAGGAGGTCGTATTCTAGAAGTGGTTACAGAGGTACATGCAGATAAGCGCCAATCTCAAGTGATATATATATATATGAAAATAAACTAAGTTGCAGAAGCTGGAGTGGAGGCAGTTAATCCTTGGGAGAGGGAGCAAAACTTTCAAAGTCTCTCTGGGACTTAGAGGATGGGTTGGAATTCTCTAAGTGGGGAGGAAAGCTAGGGCAGGCTGAGCAGAGGGAACAGCTCTGAAAGGTTTGAAGGAAAGCAAGGCTGGGGAATGGCTGTGCGTGAGTGGCAGAGGAAAGGCGAATGATAGGGGGGTGGGCAGGAGATGAGAGTGGTAGTAGTGGTCGAATGACTCTTGTTATCCTAGACCTAGACCTTGAATTCCTGGCCAAGAATTTTTTCATTAGTATGGCCTTGCGGAAGAGTGGAAAGAAATCAGATAAAACTTGGATTCAGATATAGACATTGCTATTTACTCTGTGCCTGGAATGTAACTTAACTTCTGAGACTCAGTATCCTAATCTATAAGATGAGGAGAGTTGTCAAGTTTAAATTAAGCAAATATGCAAATTCTTAGTATATAGTAGGTAAGCAATTGCAATCCTTTTTGTGATAAACACATGAATGAAAATTACTTTATTGCTCCCAAATGGTATAACTTAAAAAAAAAAAAAAAGCAATCCATGTCCTTCAGCGGTGCCTGGCAGGAGGTGAAGACAGGTAAGTAATTGAGTTTATCTAACCCAGGGTGATCAAATTGGGTTTAACAAGCAAGCCACAAAACTGGTCTGAACTGTAGCTCTTGAGAATGATGCCTTCTTCAATCACCTATCCTTCTATATAAAGAAAATCTTGAATCAATGTATTTTATCAGCTTAGAGGTAATGCCTTGTGCTACAGGTGGGGTGGCTGAATTAAAAGCTCTGGTTACATTGCTAATATGTGGGAAAATGAAATATGTTAATTCGGAGGTAATGTGTTGGTATATTCTTGCTTACAGTAAAAATAAGCAGAACAAACTTGGTCGTATTGCAGTGCACCTTCTGTTTATTAAATAGTGGAGCAGAGAGTGGCTGGGCAATGAAATCATGAGCTGTGGTCATGTAACAAGCACCTGATAGTTGGAGAGGTATATATGGGACCTCCCTTGTCTCAGTTTCACCTTGTCATTAAAACAATCCTGTGTGGTGGGTGCACGTTTCACAATCCACAAATTCAGGCCTATACCAATGTAAGCTGTAATTTATAATATAACTCTTTCTTTCTTTGAGCCCCATTTTTTTTTTTATATCTTATTGATTTTTTTACAGAGAGGAGGGGAGAGGGACAGAGAGTTAGGGACATCGATGAGAGAGGAACATTGATCAGCTGCCTCCTGCACACTCCCTACTGGGGATGTGCCCGCAACCAAGGTACATGCCCTTGGCCGGAATCGAACCTGGGACCCTTCAGTCTGCAGGCCGATGCTCTATCCACTGAGCCAAACCGGTTAGGGCTCTTTGAGCCCCATTTTACCTGATATTTGAGGCTGAATCTGGGTAGTGTTGGGTTTCCTCAGTTAACTCAGGACCTCCCCTTCCCTTCTTTCTACATGGGGTGGCATCTATGTGTGTGTGGGAACCTAGAGGAGGGGGAGATCTTCTGACTCATGACCTTCATCTCTCCAAGGTGGCACCTGCTGCTAATGTTTGTTAATCTCTGTCTCCGATCGCCAGTTACATACTCTACAAGGCCCTTCAGGTGCTCTGGCTCTCTCTCAGCCACGCTTGTGGCCCTGTTGTGGGGGCAAGGAAACTTTCTGTTGCATTCTGAGGTGGTGGGAGCCTGGAGAGGCCCTGCCCCACACACCATGCTCCAGCCCTGTCACTCTGTAGTCATATGGGGAGCGCCTCTTAGACCTTACCTCACCTGGGAAGCCAGCCCTTGAGTCCCCAATTTACTGAGCATCTTCTCATCATTATAGTCTATCCACTTCACCTTCCAGTGGGGACTCTGGCGAATTGGATTGCTTCCTTCGGACTCTCTGCCCTCCTTCAGCCTGTGGGAACTCCAGTTAGCCTAGTTGGGAACCTCCTATCACCCCAGGTGTTCTTCTCAATTTATGGCATTTATGTTGGTGTTTGCTGTCCATATACTCTCTCTTCAGGGAGTTTCCAAAATCTATTTTGAAACATTAACAGCTGAGAATCTTTTTCTTCTTTCCCTGCCCTTTCTTCCTCCTCTGTCCTTCCTCTTCTTCCTCCATTTTCTTTGTTCTTAATTTTTATGCAAAAGGGATAACTGAGAATAAAAAGCACAGCAGGTAATACAAAACATCACAGGTATTTCCATCTTTCCCTTGATAGTTTGACAAAACCTGGAAGATGGAGCAGGTGAGAAGGTGGATCCCTGGGAAGGAGAAATCGGACATTTCACCATTTTCCATTTTAAAACAAGATTTTAGACCTTTTGACAACTTTCACTGATTTTACTGTTAATGCTTTTTAGAGATTAGCTTTTCAGAAAGAAAAGTCACTAATTTTTGAATCATCCTATTTCTGAGGTCGCTAGAGAGTTTGTCAATACTCCACAAGCTGCAAACTTTCAAGTACTCACTAATTCAGGATGTGCTTTATTAAGTATTGACATTCTCCTTTAAGTCAGTAAAAGTTGGCTTTTATAATAAATGTTGTTTTCTCTGACTATGGTGTATTTTTCAAATGTTTCCTCTGAAGCTTTTCTTTTTTTTGTATCTATTCTTTTGCAGACATTTTTGCTTCTTACCTAGACAAACATGATTTTTTTATGATGATGTTGGACTTTACTGTCATTTTCGGCAAGGCTTCCTTTCCTAGCCTCAGATAAAAATATTCCCTTATTTTCTGTAAATATTCTGTTATTTTATTTTATTTTTTTAATATTTAAAACTTTAATCCACCTGAAATTTGTTTTTGTGTCTTTTGTGAGGTAGGAATTTGTGTTTCCCCAAGTGGACAGCGAGTTGTTTCATACCATTTATTGACTATTTTTTCCCCACTAATTTGAAATATTACTTTTACCATAGACTTAATTACCCCCTATACTTTGTAAATTAGACTTTTGAGTTGATTTATATGCCTGTTTCTGTGCTGATATCACAATAATTCAGTAACTATACCTCAAATTGCTTTAAATTGAACAAATTGGAGATAATTAATATTTTTAGAATATTGAGTCTTCCCATCCAGGACATAGGTTGTTTTTCTAGCCATTCTTTATTATGTTTTCCCATAAAAGCTCTCTAGGTTTCTTCAAAAAGGCTTGACAAATTCTTAAATTTTTTTTCCCCTGGGGTATTTTGGCTGCTCTTGGTCATATGGAATTTGTTCCTCATTGTTTTCAAACTGGCTGTTTTGGGCCAGTGTAAACTCTATTAGCTATGTTTAATTTATTTTGTATATAGCTCCTGCCTCATTATATTGTAAACTCCTTAAGGCCAGAAGCTTCACATAGGGCACACAGTCCTTTGCTCAGTGAGAACATCACACAGGATACTGCTGTTGACTGTCATATTAGGCTTTTACATTATACTCAGCAACCAAGCGGAGGGCAGCCTCAGGTGGCCATGATATTTGTGGAAACCATGATGATTGAGAGGAGTGTAATGTGAAGCCACGCAGTCCTGGCTTGCATGCTCACGGTGCCCCTTTCTAGTTGAGTAATCTTGGCATCTCTGAACCTCAATTTCTTCCTTAGGCTCACATCTGAACCTAATTCATAAAATGAACTAACATACTTAAAGCTTATTATGATTGGCTCCCAGCAGGTATTTCATAATGCATGGCTGTTAAGATCATTAAGAATCCATATTGTCACATGTTAGAGAAACTTTATAAAATCCTTTCTTTCTGAGAAGTGTGTTATATATTGGTCTCCTCTCTCTAACTTGTAAGTTTCCTGAGAGCAGAGGCCAAGTATTACCAGTATTTTTATCCCCAGCACCTCACACATGGTAGACACAACTTCGGTGGCTGCGTTTGATAGCATGAAGTACCACAACTTATTTAACCATTCCCTTCCTACCTTCCGTTTCTTTTGTTGTTGCTAATAGAAAAGAAGCTGAATTCTTATCTTTGTTAGGAAGGATAGGCAAGTTTAAGACAGGATATGTCGATGGCAAACATCACTGCAGGCCACAGTAACACATACTCTAGTTCAGTGGTTCTTAACTTTCCTAATGCCGCGACCCTTTCATACAGTTCCACATGTTGTGGTGACCCCCAACCATAAAATTATTTTCGTTGCTACTTCATAACTGTAATTTTGCTACTGTTATGAATCGTAATATAAATATCTGATATGCAGGATGTATTTTCATTGTTACAAATTGAACATAATTAAAGCATAGTGATTAATCACAAAAAACAATATGTAATTATATATGTGTTTTCCTATGGTCTTAGGCGACCCCTGTGAAAGGGTCGTTCGACTCCCAAAGGGGTCGCGACCCACAGGTTGAGAACCGCTGCTCTAGTTGGTTTTAGATCTAATTGCTATGTCAGGGCCAGCAGAGGGAGCACAGAGCACAGCTTTGAAAGAGAAAGCCTTCAATTAAAAAGAAAAAGAAAAAAAAAAAAGGAAAAAGCTGACTACAGCTGTGCTGGGGAACAATTTAAAAAGGCCACTCAGAGTTTTTACAGAGGAAGGAAATTGGAGATAGGAGGAGGGTCATTCCTCATTTTCATTCTCATCTGCCTTGTTTTCTTTTCTGATTCATTCAGGCCCAGACAGGCCTATTCGCATCTTTTCTTTTGTCCCTTGCTCAGCAGCTTTCCACAACTCTTTCCACAGGAAGACACACAAGTGCCATCACCTTTTCCAGGCTGGTTTCTCTTTTAGCCAGCTCAGTTACTTAGCTCAGTCAGGGGATGGACATTGGTGAGGGTCTCAGAAAAACACTGAGGAACTGGGAGCCTTGATTCATTATCCCACTGAATAAAGCCATTTTTTTTGAGGGGGGGCTTGAAGGTTGGGAGAGAGGGCTAGGGCTGGGTTCTCTGCATGAGGAACTTAAGAGGCAAATGAGAGCTAGATAGGATGGGCTGTAGGCAGTGCGTTTTCTAGAGTGCAGGGGCAATGCCACTTCCTGCTTTATTTTCTTGTGTAAGATCTATGGCGGGTCCTGAGCCACATCTGATGTGTCCCCAACCCCCTAGGAGTTAATATAGGCCAGTGTTTACCAACTAGGAATTCTAGGATATTAATAAGTATTGTGTGATCAAATAAATGTATGCAAGCTCTGGGTTTAAAAAATTGAATAGGTTTCTCTATGTGGGAGTTCTTATATCCTTTAGTAAGCTAATTAATACAGTTCGTGAATCTCTGATAGAAGGGTTTTGCTGTGTGAGATTTCCCAAACTTATGTGGACGGAACCTTTTTAATATATCTGTGGAATTTTAAAAATTTTTAATTGAATTTATTGAGGTGACATTAGTTAATAAAATTATATAGGTTTCAGATGTACAATTCTATAATGCATCATCTGTATATTGTATTGTGGAGATGAGTATTCTATGAATTATATTTTGAAAAACACAGAAATGCACTTCTCTAATGTTTAGGAAATTAGGCAAGTGCTCCATGAAATACAGCCATTGAAGCACTTTCAAAAAGGCAGTGTTTTCCTCAGAGGTTTCCCGTGGCTTTCCATTCCCATTGAGGGAGGTGTGGAGGGCTGAAGAGAATATTATAATCTCAAGTGGTGCTTTTTGAAATCTTTCATGTCCCTTACTGCACCGCCCCCCCCCTCCCCCCCAAGATTCTAATACCATTCTTACCACCTCATCTCCAGATTTGAGGATCTCTTGAATTGTGAAACATTGATATTACGGGGGTTATTGCATCTCTCAAGTGTATTTGAGGAGAGAAAATGGTTGTGAACCTTTGCCCTACAAGTCAGGTCCAAAATTCTATGCTTAATGTTTAAAATTTTCTGTTGTCTTCTCCAACCTAGATATCTCCCTAACTTTAACTTTCTAATCCTCTTCATATTAATCACCGAGATAGCCAATTAATCTGCTCACTGACCTGAGATCATATTATGCGATTCCAAACTAGAAGCTTTTGGCGATTAATCTTTCTCACATTCTCCTAATTCCTCTTTTATCCTTCAAAATCCAGTTTAAGTGTTACTTTCTACAGAAGTCTCCAAAAGTCCACCAGCTTACACCACTTATTTTTCACAATATTGGTTTTAGCCATGATTGCCTACAGCCAATTCTTTGTTAACAAATTGTTGGGTTTAAAAATTTTATAAGGTGATTGTTTGTAATGTAGAGTACATTTCTCTGCAGAAATGTTATAACCAAGTCAAGGTATACTTGAAATAGAAATAGTAGAAAACAACCTCTAGTAATTAAACAAAACAGTAACTGTAGTGATTAAACAAAACAGGGAATCGATAAGATTGAATTAGCTGACTCTCATTTATCTTGGTGTTGGTGTTTAAGGAAGAGCAGTTTTAATTAAAGGAGGACGAAAAGGTGCTGGAATTTAGTGGATGTTCTGAATGAGCCTTATGGGGCAATTTCACAGAAGACACAGGCTCTTTGTTATGTCTTCATTGTTCCACAGCTCCTCACTCTCCATTTCCGTGATGCTGCTATCTGGCTACTACTGCTTTTGCACTTAGCCATGGTTTAGATTATTTTTGTTTTAAGAAAGGTTATGCGAGAATGTCCTTTGGCAGAAAAAAAGACCTCCAAAAATTTTCCCCTCCATAAGGGCAATGAAAAACCTGGCAACATGTCCAGCTGGTGTGTCTCAGTGGTTGAGCACTTACCTATGAACCTGGAGGTCAAGGTTCGATTCTCGGGCAGGGCACATGCCTGGGTTATGGGTTCGATCCCCAGTGTGGGGTGGGCAGGAGGCAGCTGATCTATGATTCTCTCTGACCACTGATGTTTCTATCTCTCTCTCCCTCTCTGAAATCAATAAAAATATTTGTTTTTAAAAGAAGAAAACTGGCAACATTTTTTGGAATTAACTTTTTCAGAATGGTAAGGGTTAACCAGAGGCTTACAACTCAGGAATCATTTATTCAAGAAAAATGGCTGAATCTTACTAAGAACAGTGAGCTCTGTGGCATTTTAATTTGCTGTACTTCCCCTCCCTCTCCTTTTTACAGGTATGCAATAGTCTTAAAAAAAATAATAGCACACAGTCCTAGGACAGCTTGGCAGCCGCCAGAGGGGGCAGAATGTATTTGGAATTCTTTCAAAACCTCATTCTCATAGAAGTGTCATTATGCACTGTCCATGGTGCTTTGAAAAGCTCTGACATGTTCCTGGTAATTTAGAAGGCCATGTACGTGGAAGAGCTTTGAGCATGCTTAGGAAAGACCTCAGAAGGCCCTAAGCTCTCACTTCTGGTTGATCTTGAGATTCTATGCAAGCAGGAAGTGAAGACTAACATGGAGTTATAAACTGAGGTTTTGTGTGTATGTGTGTGTGTGTGTGTGTGTGTGTGTGTGTGTAAGAGGAACTTTTTAAAAAAATATATTTTATTGATTTTTTTACAGAGAGGGAGGGAGAGGGATAGAGAGTTAGAAACATCTATCAGCTGCCTCCTGCACACCCCCTACTGGGGATGTGCCTGCAACCAAGGTACATGCTCTTGACTGGAATCGAAACTGGGACCCTTCAGTCTGCAGGCCACGCTCTATTCACTGAGCCAAACCTGTCAGGCTAAACTGACTTTTAAAGGCTTGCCCCAACACCCACACAGTAAAGTCTGGGAGATTGATTGACTCCGGGTGGTTAAGGAAATTTCTGTTCAATCATAATAGATCCAGAGACATAGAAGCACGAAACACACTGTTGAACCTCAGAGGGAAGACAGAGGAGGGTGGGTGGGTGGGAAGAGATCAACCAAAGAACTTGTATGCTTATATGCATAACCCATGGTCAATGACAGTAGGGTGGTGAAGGCCTGATTGGGGCGGGGGGGGGGGGGCGTTTAGAAGAGGTCAGTGGGGGAAAAAGGGGACATATGTAATACTTTCAACAATAAGGATTTTTTTTTAAAAAGAAGTTTCTTGTTTCTGTTTCCCTGTTTTTGAAGTAGGCATTGAATTATAAAAACCCAGGATAAAAGCAGTGAAAACCTTATTGCTTTCATTGTTCAAGATCTGTGGCTGTGAATTAATCCTTAGCATGAGTTCATGTGTTAGAAAACTGCTTTAACCAAGTGTTCTAATCATTGGTGTCCATGGAGGAAATATTTACCTGTTGTTATATATTTCCCGATTGCAGTATCAGTTCTATTCTGGTGCCATTGTTTAAACGGTTCTGGAAAATGATTCTTTCATGTGGCTTATCTTGTGAGGTCATCCGTCTTCAAGTAGTGAGTCCTGCTGGGCTCGGTTAATTAGCTGGGGTTTAATAACCCTTTACTAACCTGTGAAGTTGCAGAACGGAATTGGAAGAAGCCTGAATATTGTATCATATAAACGAATTTTTGCATTGTCCACTTGGTGGCAGAGTTGTTTTTATAAAGCAATGTGAAGAGTAATTAGCCAAATAAATGAAAATAGAATCTCATGAATTTGTAGCCAGGAAAAAAATGCAGCATACCTTCCTCTGAGCAACATCATTACTTTTATTAAAGTATAAAAGATAATGCAATCCAGGGTAGATATGTTCATATAATAGTTGTCTTTTTGCTAAGGAGGTGTGATAATTCCATTTCCCAACACATCAGATGAAGCTGTTTGCTTACTGGTTAGAGTTCAGTGCTCAGAAATAAAGATTTCAGAGATTGTTTTATTTTATTTTATTTTTTTTAAATTAAATCTTTATTGTTCAGATTATTACATTTGTTCCTCTTCCCCCCCCCCCATAACTCCCCTCCTCCCAGTTCCCGCCCCACCCTCCGCCCTCACTCCCCACCCACTGTCCTCATCTATAGGTGCACGATTTTTGTCCAGTCTCTTCCCGCATCTCCCACACCCCTTCCCCCCCCAGGAATAGTCAGTCCATTCCCTTTCTATGTCCCTGATTCTATTATAATCACCAGTTCATTCTGTTCATCAGATTATTTATTCACTTGATTCTTAGATTCACTTGTTGATAGATGCATATTTGTTGTTCATAATTTGTATCTTTACCTTTTTCTTCCTCTTCCTCTTCTTAAAGGATACCTTTCAGCATTTCATATAATCCTGGTTTGGTGGTGATGAACTCCTTTAGCTTTTCCTTATCTGTGAAGCTCTTTATCTGACCTTCAATTCTGAATGATAGCTTTGTTGGATAAAGTAATCTTGGTTGTAGGTTCTTGGTATTCATCACTTTGAATATTTCTTGCCACTCCCTTCTGGCCTGCAAAGTTTCTGTTGAGAAATCAGCTGACAGTCGTATAGGTATTCCCTTGTAGGTAACTGAGTTTCTTTCTCTTGCTGTTTTTAAGATTCTCTCTTTGTCTTTTGCTCTTGGCATTTTGATTATGATGTGTCTTGGTGTGATCCTCTTTGGATTCCTTTTGTTTGGGGTTCTCCGCGCTTCTTGGACCTGTAAGTCCATTTCTTTCACCAGGTGGGGGAAGTTTTCTGTCATTATTTCTTCAAATAGGTTTTCAATATCTTGCTCTCTCTCATCTTCTGGCACCCCTATAATTCTGATGTTGGTACGCTTGAAGCTGTCCCAGAGGCTCCTTACACTATCCTCACATTTTTGGATTCTTTTTTCATTTTGCTTTTCCGGTTGGGTGTTTTTTGCTTCCTCGCATTTCAAATCATTGACTTGATTCTTGCGCTCCTCTGGTCTGCTGTCGGGAGTCTGTATAATATTCTTTATTTCAGTCTGTGTATGCTTAATTTCTAGTTGGTCCCCCAATATAAGATCGAGGGTCTCATTAGTTTTCTTGTAGATCTCATTAAGTTTATCGGCGGCTTCTAAACAGTTCTTGAGAGACCTTAAAAGTGTGGTTCTGAACTCTATATCTTCCATTGACAATTTTGTCCTGTTTCTTTGTCTCCGCATTTTGTTATGCTTCCTTGGTGCACCCCCTAGTGGTCTTTGTTCGCAGTTTTATAGTTAAATCTTGATTGTTGTAGCTAATTCCAAGGAGGGTTTGACCTCCAGGCCAAGTGGCTATGAGAATCAGCTGTGTCAGCAGTGAGAGAACTTCTGTCCTCTAGGGAGGTGCTAATCTAGCCTTTGCCTGAGGCTATCCGGCAAATGCCTGTGTGCAGGGCTTGGGCGGGGCGGGTCGCACAGGATCAACAGGGTGGGCGGGAGAGAGCAGTTATGGCGGCTCTCAGTCCTGTCCCCAGGGGCTCTGCCTCTCTGAGTCCCAGCACCCGCTGCAAAGCTCGGAGAGAAAGCTGCACTCGCTCTGACCGAAGCCAGACAGTCCCGCTTCTCCCGTTTGAGTCTGGGTCCCTAAAGACTCGCCCGGATCTGGAGCTCAGATTCTGCGACTCCCTCCCGATTGAAAACACCAACCGCGCCCTCCGCCGCCAGCCGGCTCCGCGCACTCCGCACCTCAGAACTTGACTTCAGCACTGCGCCTCCTCTGAGTGTCCGTATGCGTTTCTCTTTCCTCCTAGTTGTAGGACTTCCACTCAGCCAGCGTTCCTGTGGTTCTGGGTGATGTCCGTTCCGTTTTTTGGTTTCACTTTTGAAGTAGTTGTTCAAAGCAGCAAACTCCGGCGTTAACCTATGCCGCCATCTTGGTTCTCCCAGAGATTGTTTTAATTTGGGTAATCTTAAACATCATCCAATCTTTTTTTTTTTATAATTGAATCTTTATTGTTCAGATTATTACATTTGTTCCTCTTTTTTCCCCCCCATAACTCCCCTCCTCCCAGTTCCCACCCCACCCTCCGCCCTCACTCCCCACCCACTGTCCTCATCCATAGGTGCACGATTTTTGTCCAGTCTCTTCCTGCACCCCCCGCACACTTTTCTTCCCCCCCAAGACTAGTCAGTCCATTCCCTTTCTATGTCCCTGATTCTATTATAGTCACCAGTTCATTCTGTTCATCGATTATTTATTCACTTAATTCTTAGATTCACTTGTATTAGATGCATATTTGTTGTTTAAGATATGATAGTGATGGCTATGAGGTAGTGAGGATGATGGAGTGGGCGGAGCGAGGGAGAGGAGGAGGCGGATGAGTCTATGCTGATGGCGTTCGGCGTATGCGGATGGTATGTAGGATGGCAGGCTCTTCGGCCTCTTGCTTGAGAGTCTCGGTAGAATGCGTCATGCTCGGGTCCAATGCTTCTGGACTTCCGTCTTCTCTATGCGTTCTTCTCCTATCTCTCCTCCTCTCCTCACTTCTTCCTTCCTTCTCCTCCTCCTCCTCCTCCTCCTCCTCCTCCTCCTCCTCCTCCTCCTCCTCCTCCTCCTCCTCCTCCTCCTCCTCCTCCTCCTCCTCCTCCTCCTCCTCTCTTCTTCTTCTTCTTCTTCTTCTTCTTCTTCTTCTTCTTCTTCTTCTTCTTCTTCCTTTCAGCATTTCATATAATACTGGTTTGATGGTGATGAACTCCTTTAGCTTTTCCTTATCTGTGAAGCTCTTTATCTGACCTTCAATTCTGAATGATAGCTTTGCTGGATAAAGTAATCTTGTTTATAGGTTCTTGGTATTCATCACTTTGAATATTTCTTGCCATTCCCTTCTGGCCTGCAAAGTTTCTGTTGAGAAATCAGCTGACAGTCATATGGGTACTCCCTTGTAGGTAACTGAGTTTCTTTCTCTTGCTGCTTTTAAGATTCTCTCTTTGTTTTTGCTCTTAGCATTTTAATGATGATGTGTCTTGGTGT
Source organism: Myotis myotis (assembly GCF_014108235.1). Classification (NCBI taxonomy): domain Eukaryota; kingdom Metazoa; phylum Chordata; class Mammalia; order Chiroptera; family Vespertilionidae; genus Myotis; species Myotis myotis. The sequence continues at coordinate 54,276,907 of NW_023416313.1, read as the reverse complement.
GGTCCTCTTTGGATTCCTTTTGTTTGGGGTTCTCTGCGTTTCCTGGACTTGTAAGTCTATTTCTTTCACCAGGTAGGGGAAGTTTTCTGTCATTATTTCTTCAAATAGGTTTTCAATATCTTGCTCTCTCTCTTCTTCTGGCACCCCTATAATTCTGATTCCCCTTCTGGCACCCCTATAATGCTTGAAGCTGTCCCAGAGGCTCCTTACACTATCTTCATATTTTCGGATTCTTTTTTCATTTTGCTTTTCCGGTTGGGTGTTTTTTGCTTCTTCATATTTCAAATCTTTAACTTGATTCTTGCGCTCCTCTGGTCTGCTGTTGGGAGTCTGTATAATATTCTTTATTTCAGTCAGTGTATGCTTAATTTCTAGTTGGTCCTTTATCACAACATCGAGGGTCTCATTAGATTTCCTGAGGATCTCACTATATTTATCGGCGGTCTCACCAGTCTTTTCGAGGGCCTTACTAAATTTATCGGCGGCTTCTAGACAGTTCTTGAGAGACCTTAAAAGTGTAGTTTTGAGCTCTATATCCAGCATTTTGCCTTCCTCTATGTCTGTCCTGTTTCTTTGTCTCCGCATTTTTTATGCTTTCTTGGTGCACCCCCTAGTGGTCTTTGTGCGCCGTCTTGTTGTAGTTAAGCCTTGATTGTTGTAGGTAACACTGGGGGGGATTTGACCTCCAGGCTAACTGGCTGTGAGAATCAGCTGTGTCTGCAGTGGGAGAACTTCTGTCCTCTAGGGAGGTGCTAATCTAGCCTTTGCCTGAGGCTAACCAGCAAATGTCTCTGTGCAGGGCTTGGGCAGGGCGAGTCCCAGGGGATCAACAGGGCGGGCCGAGCGAGCAGTTATGGCTGCTCTCAGTCCTGTCCCCAGAGGCTCTGCCTCTCAGTGTCCCAGCAACCGCTGCAAGTACCTCGGAGAGAAAGCTGCCCTTGAGTTCCGACCGATGCCATACAGACCCGCTTCTCCCGTTTGAGTCTGGGTCCCTAGAGACTTGCTTGGAACTGGAGCTCAGAGCCTGAGACTCACTCCCGATTGAAAACGACAACCGCGCCCTCCGCCGCCAGCCCGCTCTGCACGCACCTCCGCACCTTAGTATTTTACTTCCGTACTGTGCCTCCTCTGAGTCTCGGTATGCTTTTCTCTTTCCTTCTAGTTGTAGAATTTCCCCTCAGCCAGCTTTCCTGTGGTTCTGGGTGATGTCCGTTTTGTCTTTTAGTTGTATTTTTGAAGTGGTTGTGCAAGGCAGCGTTCTCCGGTGTTTACCTATGCTGCCATCTTGGTTTCTCCAAATCTTTTTTCTTTTAATTTAGAAATTTTCTTATGTGAATTAACACTTTTCATGCAGCATTATCTAAATCCTTCCTACTCAGAGTGTGGTCTGCTGGTCAGCATCACTGGGAGCATGTTTAAAATGCAGAATCCTGGCTCTCACCCCAGACCTGAATCAGACTGTAATTTAACAAGGTTCCTGGGTTTTTTGCATGCACTGTGAGATGCACTCTTCCCCATTGGTAAAATGCAAGCAGTGGATGATGAGGTACAAAGGGAAGAGAAGTAGGGCAGGTATCAGGACTGGAATAATTTCACAGATATTCACAGATTTATTCAGAACCTTTAATTGCTTATTCAAATCCATCCTGGAATGCTCACACTCCAGGGCTGTGTGACCTTGAGTAAGTCAATGAACTTCTTTGCCTCTATTTACTCATCTCTAAGATGGGTATAACCCTTACTAAGTCTACTCACTAGGATCAAGTAAGAATCATCTCAAAGTACTTTGTAAAATGTAAAGCAATTATAAATATCATTATTAGCTTTACTGGAATTATATAGCATGAGAAATCACTTCATTTGGGCAAGATCGAGAAGTACATTTACACAGTTAGTGGTAGAGCTTGAACTAAAACATTTTGACTTTAGTGTTCTTTTCCTTAGCTACACACAAAACAATGCCTAGAAATTGGCTTTATTAAGTGATGATTTGGGTAGGATGACTTTGGGGGCAATTATGGGATGGCCAGCACATGCTACTGCAATTTTAGCTTGTTTTTGCACAAGTGTTTCATCTTGGAAGCTAAGTGACAGTTTAGCACTGTTAATATAACTCATAAATTAGTTGTGGCCTGACGAGGGTGCTCTTATTCAATGTGTGGTTTGAAACCTGATGTTAAATCTAGATTGTAACTTCACATTTTGCTTAAATTAATGAGTGTGAGTGTGCTTATGCTATGTCGAACCGAGTATTTCAGTTCAGTTTTACATACTCTTTTTTTTTAAACCTATACCATACTATAATATGTACTATTAGCCATCCTTAGTTATAGGCCCAAATGTTAGGGGGTAGATTTTTTTTTTGTGGGAGGGTAGGGTAGGCAAGACTAGTAAGATTAAATTTAGGAATAATAGTTTGAAGTATGGACCAAAGAAAAATTTGTATAAATTCAAAAACAGGAACGTAATGATAGGAACTTCAAGTGGAAAAATTCAGGGTCCACACTGGAAACTGGTGGTCGTTTTGGGAGATAGTGTCCTGAGTATGAGCTGTAGTAAAGGAAGCTCAGGTTACAGTCCTAGATCCCAGCAACTCCTTCCCTAAGCTCTCTAACAGGAAGGATGACTCAGTATTTAACATCTTGTTGGGGGCTTCAGCAGCTCAAGTTAAGTCAGATCAGTGCATGTATTGTGCCCAGGAAGACAGAGGAGGAAAAATGTACAGATTGGCACCTGACATGAAATTCATTGCATGTCTACCCTTTTCTCCCCTTAGTGTTACTTTTTCAAAGTTTATATAGTTGAAATAATGTATGTACCTAGGATTTTTTTTTTTTGGTCAAGAAAGTGTTCATTTGGAGATCTCAAATAGTTTTGGTTTGCATAATTTTTATAACAATAGATTACTGAATTCTTTTTTTATATTTGAAGGTGTTTTATTATTATTATTATTATTATTATTATTACTACTTTATGTACAAAGATATAGCATTCTGTCGTAGGTAGATGTGTTGAATGATCCATTCATGGAAGTTCACTTAGTCCAACTTAATGAAGCCTGTGTCCTTCGCTACTGACGGAAACTCTGGCGGCACATGTGGTGGCCGTGCTTCCAGATCAGGCCTGGTGGTTTGAGCAGACGCGGCAAGAACCAGAACCCTGGCCGCATGTCCTTGGATGGCTCCAGGAGAGCTGCTGGTGACCCATCTTGCTCGCTCTGTAGCAACGAGGCAGAAGGGATTACTGAATTCTTAACAGAGCATTTGAAGTGACATGTTTGCTATGATATGAGTTTTAATGATGAGAAATAGAGGACTCTTTGATGTGTATAAAAACATTTTGGTGGTATTTTCTTTCTTACCAGCATTTAGTTTGTTTTAAACTTATCCCCAACATCTTTGTTTTCAACTTCCTAAATGCTACAGAGAAAGGATGGAGTGCAATTGATGTCAACGAGACTTCCCAGACAAAGGAGCGTATCTGCTAGAGAGAGAGGATGCCTAGTGAACTAAAGAAAAGGTACCAGAAAGGAGTGTGTATTTCTGTGTATGTTTGGGAGATGGACTGAGAATGGTAAAGGAAGCATGTGATCAACTTAGAACAGTGGTTCTCAACCTTCTGGCCCTTTAAATACAGTTCCTCATGTTGTGACCCCCAACCATAAAATTATTTTTGTTGCGACTTCATAACTGTAATTTTGCTACTATTATGAATCGTAATGTAAATACCTGATATGCAGGATGGTCTTAGGCGACCCCTGTGAAAGGGTCGTTCGACCCCCAAAGGGGCCGCGACCCACAGGTTGAGAACCGCTGACTTAGAACAATTACACCTCACCCATCTATTCTAAATGACATTCTTGACTCCAAAATCTTAATTGAGTATCAAATCACTCATGGATACTGTTCTATGAAACAGATAAACCTGAAAATTTCCATGGTTTAACACAACAGAGGTTTATTTCTCTTTTATATCACAGTGTGATGTAGATTGGGTAGCTCTTCTACTTGGGTCTCCTCCAAGTGGTGACTCAGGGATTCAAGCTGCTTTTATTTTTCAACTCTGCGGTCTTGGAGTACTTCCTTTCCAGCTGCATGGACAGGAGCTAGAGAGAGAGGGTGTGGATAAGGTACATCCTTCTTGGATTAGAAGTGACACATCACTTTGGCTTGAATTCCATTGTTTAGAATTAATGACATGATTCCGCCAGGATTCACAGGGGATAGGAAATGGAGAGGAGTGCATGAATATTTGGGGAGAATCAGTAATCTTTTTTTTTTTTCTTTTTTCTGGGCTTCTGTTTTTTTTGTTTGTTTGTTTGTTTTTAAATATATTTTTATTGATTAAGATATTACATATGTGTCCTTGTCCCCACGTTACCCTCTACGCCCCCCCCCCCCCGCTCATGCCCTCACCCCCCCCCCCCCCCCCCCCCCCGTTGTCCGTGTCCATTGGTTAGGCCTTTATGCCTGCATGTAAGTCCTTTGGTTGATCTTTCCCCCTTACCCCCACCCTCCGCTACCCTCCCGCCAAAGCCCGACAGTCCAATCAATGCCTCTCCGTCTCTGGATCAGTCCTTGTTCATCAGTTTATGTTGTTCATTATATTCCACAAATGAGTGAGATCATGTGGTATTTATCTGCTCTCCAGTTCCATCCATGCTGTGGCAAATGGTAAGAGTTCCTTTTTCTTCTTCCTCTTCTTAAAGAATACCTTTCAGCATTTCATATAATACTGGTTTGGTGGTGATGAACTCCTTTAGCTTTTTCTTATCCGTGAAGCTCTTTATCTGACCTTCTAATCTGAATGATAGCTTTGCTGGATAAAGTAATCTTGGTTGCAGGTTCATGCTATTCATCACTTTGAATATTTCTTGCCACTCCCTTCTGGCCTGCATGGTTTCTGTTGAGAAATCAGCTGACAGTCGTATGGGTACTCCCTTGTAGGTAACTGACTGTCTTTCTCTTGCTGCTTTTAAGATTCTCTCTTTGTCTTTTGCTCTTGGCATTTTAATTATGATGTGTCTTGGTGTGGTCCTCTTTGGATTCCTTTTGTTTGGGGTTCTCTGTGCTTCCTGGACTTGGAAGTCTATTTCTTTCACCAGGTGGGGGAAGTTTTCTGTCATTATTTCTTCAAAAAGGTTTTCAATATCTTGCCCTCTCTCTTCTTCTGGTACCCCCATAATTCTGATGTTGGTACGCTTGAAGTTGTCCCAGAGGTTCCTTACACTATCTTCATATTTTTGGAATCTCTTTTCTTTTTTCTTTTTCAGTTGGGTATTTTTTGTTTCTTTGTATTTCAAATCTTTGACTTGATTTTTCGGATCCTTTTGTCTGCTATTGGATCTCCGTAGATTATTCTTTATTTCAGTCAGTGTATGCTTAATTTCTAGTTGGTCCTTTTTCATGTCCTCCATGGTCTCACTATACTTATTGAGGGACTCATTAAATTTATCGGCGGTTTCCATAGAATTCTTGAAAAACCTTATAAACGTGGCCTTGAACTCTATATCCAGTCGTTTGCTTTCCTCCATTTCTGCCATTTGTGACCTGTTTCTTTGTCTCCGCATTTTGGCTGCTTCCCTGTGTTGATAGAGTGGCCCTGTGCGCCAGGTGTCCTGTAGGGCCCAGTGGCTCAGCCTCCCCAGTTACCTGAGGTGGACACTCTTGGTGCACCCCCTCGTGGGCTTTGTGCACAGTCTTGTTGTAGCTATGCCTTGGTTGTTGTAGGATCACTGGGAGGAATTGACCTCCAGGGCAATTGGCAGCAAGAATCAGCTGTGTCTGCAGTGGGAGAACTTCTGTGCTGGAGACACCCTTCTGGGGCAAGACTTGCTTCAGTGGGGCTTTGGTGCTCACTGAGACTGCACCCTGCGTGTGTCCCTTATGGATCTGAGGAGTTGTGATCTGGATGGTTCCCCTCTGACCACTGGGTACAGTGGCTCTTGGATCTAAGGAGGTGCTAATTTAGCCTCTGCCTGAGGTTACACAGCAGGAACTACGAAGAGAACTGCAGATTCCCCTTCCTTTTTTTTGGAGTTTGGAAGTGCCCTGATGATGCTCAGCTGTGTAGCAATGCAAGCCGCTGTGGGGCCTTGGGCCTTCTCTTGGAAGCTCTGGGTCTATCTGGCCCGGCTGCGGTTAGGTAATTACAGGTTGCAAATGGCCGGGGCATTCATATGCAAAAGCCTCTGCTGCAGCCTGGGCGGGGCGGGGTCTCAAGGAATCAAAGGGCGGAGAAAGCAGCTATGGCGGAGCCTCAGCCCTGCCCTAAGGAGTCGCGAGTCCCAGTGTCCCAGCAATGGCTGCAAGCACCTCTGAGGGAAAGCCGCTCTCAAGCTCGCCCGCTGCCAGACAGTCCAGTGTCTCCCCGTATGAGTCCTGGGTCCCCAGAGACTTCCCGGAACCGGATTTCAGAGCAGTCGGGAGCTTGTGCCTCCCTCCGGATTCAAAAAGACAGCCGCGTCCTCAGGTCCAGACCCTTTCCGCGCGCGCGAGCCCCCGTACCTCTGCACTCCACCTCCGCAGCTCCTCTGGCTCTCAGTGTGCTTTTCTTTCCTTCTAGTTGTAGAATTTACACTCAGCCAGCCCTCCTGTAGTTCTGGATGATGTCCACCTTGTGTTTTTGATGCATTTATCGATTGTTGTGGGAAGCAGCAATTTCCCGGTGTTTATCTATGCCGCCATCTTAGTTTCTCGAGAATCAGTAATCTTTGCCACAGACAAATTGCTTCCATTATGTTATTCTGTGTCCTTTTTCTTCTCATGGTAACTTTCTCTTAGAATTAGTATCAGGAAAATTCTTTCCTCTTCTAAAGAGCTCCTCCCTCCCTCCCCTTCCTCCCTCCCTCTCTCCCTCCCTCCCTTCCTCCCTCCCTCCCTTTCTCCCTCTCTCTCTCTTCACCTCCTTCCCTCTTTCCCTCCTCCCCTCCCTCCCTCCCTTCCTACTAAATTTAATGCTAATACCTATTTGATCTTAGATTTTTGGTAGCATCATCTATCCTATTCCTCTACTGGGTTTCTGAAATCATTTTATGATTTTATTCTTAACTGACCTATTGTATTTGTATTTATTTTAAGTTGCTACCCTCCTTTCTAGTTATAGCTGTTGTACTGATAAGGTTTTTTTGTTGTTATTTTTGGTTGCAAGAGAAAAGCCAAGTAATAGTGGTTTAAGCAACAAGGGCTTTATTATCTGACATGACAAGCCTGGCAGTTTAAGGATTGGTTAAGTCAGTTGTACATTTAATATCATAGAGTACCATGTGCATTTTATTTTTCTCCTCTATAAATCGCAGTGTTTCCCGCCTTGTCATGAATAGCTTGGTAGTTCTAGATGTCACATGTCATGGTAAACCTTGGTCAGTCCTGGTCCTTATGATGCAGGAGACACATCATGCTCACAGACATGATGGCCAGAATGGTCATCCTGACATGGTTGCAGTGTAGTGCCACTAAGCATGCATCATGTCTAGTCATTCTATAATATAGTATTATATAACCTGTGGAAAATACTGCAAAATAATGCTGGTGGCAGGATAAGAAATTGAACCCAGAGTTGGATGTTAGATCCAGGCAAATGGCTTGTTGAAACAAGTTTTTGCAATCATATAAAGAAATCAACTTGGCATATTAGGTGACCTGTTTGGCAGGGGGTGATAGTAATAGAAATGATGAGAGTAAAAAGCAGCTGGATTCTGGATATAGATAGAAGGATTTGCTGGTGAATTGGATATTAGAAGTGAGAGAGGCAGAGATGTTGAGAATGGCTCCAAGTTTTGGGCCTGAATGATAGGAGTAATGGAGTCGATATTTACTGACATGGGGAATACTAAAGAACTTGGTGTTGTTTCGTAAAATAAGATATATTAGGTTGTTAGCAACTACTAGAGGTAGGACACTGTATGGAGTCTGGACTGGGGTTGAGATAGAGAGCTAACAAGATGGAGAGCTGGAATCAGAGCACTGCCCTAGGTCCTAGGACCCAAACAGGTAGATAAAGTACCTATCATGGGCAATGGCCATTCCTCTTGTCCCAGGCTGCATTCACCTCCAGGAATCATTGGCTACAAGTGTTTAATTTGCAAAGAGCTCTGATACCTTCTACTCACCCAGCCCTCCGAAGAGACCTGCAATGTGGTGATTGCTCTTATGCTCATGACCAAGGACTTTAAAACAATTTCAGAAAAGTTGCTACTCATTCATTCATTTACCAAACATTTATTACATGCTGGCTGTATGTCAGGAAATAAGCCCTGGCTCTCCTGAAATGAGGCCTTCCTATAATTTACTTCAACATGTTGATTCCTGCTTCCCTCTCCACTTAAATTTGCCTCCCAGATTTTCCCTTTCCATTGTGGTTTTAAAGTGTTTAAATACTCATAAATACTCCTCCTTTCAAGAAGGGGAGACAAATGTCCCTCGCCATGAATGTGGGCTGGTTTGCTTGTAATTAATTAAAAAAAAGCAGAAGTGATGATGTGTAATTTCAGATGCCATGTCATAAAAGGGACTGCGACTTCCTGTTCTCTTGCTCTCTCTCTTGGATCACTTGCTCTGGGGGAAGCCAGCTGCCATAGTGTGCACAGACCTCTGAAGAGGACCACAGAACTGAGGCCTCTGACCAAGTGACCTTGTAACAGATCTTCTAGGCCCAACCAAACCTTCAAATGAGACTACAGCCCAGCCTACATTTTTACTACAACTCCATGAGAGACCCTGAGGTAGAACCCCATTAATAAGCTGCTCTTAGATTTCGGACCCTCAGAAACTGTATGAGATAATAAATACTTGTTCTTTTTTTAAAATTAGGTTTAAAAAATACTGAAAAAATAAGAAAAAAAGAGCAATCTGTAATTTCACCAAAAAGAATAACATCTATCTAGAGGGAAATTCCAATAATATAAAGAGGAAAAATTAAAATAAAACTCTCCTCCCATCTCTGATCTCTACTGTATTCTTTAGTTTTATTTAGATACAATTGCCATATAACATTGTTTTAGTCCAAGGTGTGCGACATAATGACTTGATATGTATATATATTGTGAAATTATTACTACAATAGGTTTGGTTAACATCGATCACCCCTGATCTTTACTTCTTCATGACCAAGGTGACCAAGTTATTCTTCCACAGCATTTTCATGCATAGGCAATATATGTTTATCCATTTAAGATGTTCACGAAAAGATCATATTACACTTTTTTATAAAAACTTACATCCTGCCCTGGCTGGTGTGGCTCAGTTGGTTGGGTGTCATCCCATGCACCAAGAGGTTGCTAGTTTGATTCTGTTTGGGGCACAGGCCCAGGTTGTGGGCTCAACCCCCAATGGGGGCCTGCAGGAGGCAGCTGATCCATGTTGTGCTCTGGATGTTTCTTCTCCCTTCCTCTCTCTCGAAATATCAATAAAAACTATTATTAAAAAAGCCCTTACATCTTGAGGACATATGTCTTTATACTGGTATATACACAGCTATCTTACTCTTTTTTTTGTTTACTATTTTAATTTTTTTTCTATCAACAATTACTTTATTTATTTTTTAAAATCTTTATTGTTGAGACTAGAGGCCTGATGCACAAAATTCGTGCAAGGGGCTCGGCCCTCACAGCCGTGACGGCTACCTCAGCCCTTGCAGCCCTGGCTTTGTCTGGAAGGTTATCTGGAAGGACGTCCGGTATAATTAGCATATTATGCTTTTATTATTATAGATTATTACAGATGTCTCTCTTTTTCCCCCCCATTTCCCCCTTCCACCTGGTTCCTGCCCCCCCCCCCCCAGGCCTTTGCCACCCTATTGTCTGTGTCCATAGGTAATGTGAATATGCATATAAGATCTTTGTTTAATCTCTTCCTGCCCTCCCTCCCCATTTCTCTCTGAGAATTGTCAGTCTATTCTACTTCCATGCCTATTTTATTCTATTTTATTCACCAGTTTATTCTGTTCATTAGATTTTCTATTGATTTGTTTTGATTTTTAGATTCAATTGTTGATAGGTATGTATTTGTTGCCATTTTGTTGTTCATATTTTTTATCTTTTTCTTCTTCTTCCTCTTTTTAAAGAATACCCTTCAATATTGCATATAATACTGTTTTGGTAGTGATGAACTCCTTTAGCTTTTTCTTGTCTGTGAAGTTCTTTATCTGACCTTCAATTCTGAATGATAGCTTTGCTGGGTAGAGTAATCTTGGTTGTAGGTTCTTGGCATTCATCACTTTGAATATTTCTTGCCACTCCCTTCTGGCCTGCATAGTTTCTGTTGAGAAATCAGCTGACAGTTGTATGGGCATTCCCTTGTAGGTAACTAACTGTTTTTCTCTTGCTGCTTTTAAGATTCCCTCTTTGTCTTTAGCCTTTGGCATTTTAATTATAATGTGTCTTGGTGTGGTCCTCTTTGGGTTCCTCTTGTTTGGGACTCTCTGTGCTTCCTGGACTTGTAAGTCTATTTCTTTCACCAGGCAGGGGAAGTTTTCTGTCATAATTTCTTCAAATATGTTTTTAATATCTTGCTCTCTCTCTTTTTCTGGCACCCCCATAATTCAGATGTTGGTACGCTTGAAGTTGTCCCAGAGGCTCCTTACACTATCTTCATATTTTTGGATTCTTATTTCTTTTTGCTCTTCTGGTTGGGTGTTTTTTGCTTCTTTATATTTCAAATCATTGATTTGATTCTCAGAATCCTCTACTCTACTGATGAATCCCTGTATTATTGTTTATTTCAGTCAGTGTATGCTTAATTTCTAGTTGGTCCTTTTCCATTTTTTGGCATTCTCACTAAGATCCCTGAAAGTCTCACTAGGTCCCTTGGAGGTTTCTAGAAGATTCTTGAATAATCTTTTTTTTTTAACATATTTTTTTGATTTCAGAGAGGAAGGAAGAGGGAGAGAGAGAGATAGAAACATCAATGATAAGAGAGAATCATTGACTGGCTGCCTTCTGCACACCTCATATTGGGGATTAAGCCTGCAACCCAGGCATGTGCCCCTGACTGGAATCGAACCCGGGACCCTTCAGTCCACAGGCCGATGCTCCATCCACCAAGCCAAATCAGCCACAGCCTGAGTAATCTTATAACTGTGGTTTTGAACTCTATATACAGTAGTTTACTTTCTTCCATTTTTTTCATTTGTGGTATGTTTATTTGTCTCTGAATTTTGGCTGCTTCCCTGTGTTTGTTTCTATGTATTGGGTAGAGCTGCTATGTCTCCTTGAGTTGGTAGAGTGGTCTTGTGTAGTAGGTGTCCTATAGGGCCCTGTGGCTCAGCCTCCCCAGTCACCTGAGCTGAGAACTCTGGTGCAACCCTTTGTAGGCTGTGAGCACAGTCTTGTTGTAGTTGAGACTTGATTGTTGTTGGTGTCACTGGGAGGAATTGACCTCCAGGCCAATTGGCTGTGAGGACCAGCTGCGACTATAGTGGGAGAGCAACTATGCAGGAGACACCTTTATGGAGCAGGACCTGCTTCAGTGGGCTTTGGTGCTCACTGAGTCTGCCCTTTGAGTGTGTTGTTTATGGATGTGTAGAGTTGTAATCTGGCATGGTATGACACTGACCACTGGGTGCACTGGCTCTTGGCTCTCCAGGGAGGTGCAAAGTTAGCCACCGCCTGGGGCCACCCAGCAGGAGCTACAGAGAGATCTGCAGATTACTCCTCTTTGTATTGAGTTTGGAAGTGCCCAGTCAAGGCTCAGCTATGAAGCAAGGTAGGCTGGTGCTGGTGCTGGGTCTTGGGCCTTTTATTGATAGGGTTGGGTCTCTCTGACCCAGCTGTAGCTTGTTGAGAAATTTTAGCCTGAGCAAGGAAAGGCCAATCATATGCAAAATCCACTGTACTCAGCTTGGGTGGGGTTGTAAATTGGATGAGGCGGGGTCTTAGGGAATCACCAGGGCAGAGCAAACAGAAATGGCTTCCAGTCAGCCCTGCAACCAGGGAGGCCCCAACATAGGAACAATGATCCCTACAAGAGATCACACTGGGAGAAAGTTGCCCCCAAGTTCCTGCCCCGATGCCAGACAATCCAGTTCCTCCTAATATGTGTCTGTGTCCCCCAAAGCCTTGCCCTGGTGCTGGAGCTCAGAGGAAGCAGGACCTTGACAGTTCAGTTTGTGGTCCTGGCCTTTTAAGAGGAGCAGCCTCTGCGTCACTGAGGCCCAGTCTCACTGGTTTTCACAGCCCATAGTTACGGGGACTTCTCTTTCTAGCTCTGGGACCCCTTGCTCCTCGTGGGCAGCCTCCACAGAGATGATCCCCCTCCCGATTAAAAAAGCGGCACACATGGGCTTCAGACCAGCCCGTTCTGCACCTCTGCACCTCCTACCCGTCCCAGTGCGCTTTCTCCTTTACTTATCTAGTTGTAGTACTTTCATTCCGTTACCTTTCCAGCAATTATGGATGATGGTAGTTCTGTATTTTAGTTGTAATTTTGATGAGGCTATGGGAGGCAGTGAGTACAGGCATTTACCTATGCTGCCATCTTGGTTCCTTCTATCTTATTCTTTTTAAAGGATTTTCCATTATTTGAATGTATCAGATTTCTTTTAATCAGTCCTCATATGTGGATATTCAGGATATCTTCAGATTCTTTTCCATTATAAAAATGTTGTTATAAACATTTTCATGTTTTTGTGAGTACCCTCAGGTAAATTCCTAGTGGTAGAATTCTGACATTAAAAGGTATGTGCCGTTGGTATTTTAATGGGAAGTGCGTTGAATTTATAGATTGCTTTGGGTAGTATGGACATTTTAATGATGTTGATTCTACCAATCCATGAACACGGTATGTTGTTCCATCTGTTTATGTCTTCCTCTATATCTTTTTTCAACGTCCTGTAGTTTTCTGAGTAGAGGTCTTTTACCTCTTTAGTTAAGTTTATTCCTAGGTAGCTTAATTTTTTTGGTGCGATGGTAAACAGGATTGTTTTTATAATCTCTCTTTCTGAAAGTTCACTATTGGTGTATAGAAATGCCTCAGATTTCTTGGGGTTAATTTTGTATCCTGCTACATTGCCAAATTCATGTATTAAGTCTAGTAGCTTTTTGATGGAGTCTCTAGGGTTTTGTATGTATAATATCATGTCGTCTGCAAATAAGGACAGTTTTACTTCCTCTTTTCCAATTTGGATGCCTTTTATTTCTTCTTCTTGCTGAATTGCAATGGCTAACACTTCCAGTACTATGTTGAACAGGAGTGGTGAGAGGGGGCATCCCTGTCTTGTTCCTGTTCTTAGGGGAAATGGTGTTAGTTTTTGACCATTGAGTATGATGTTGGCTGTGGGCCTGTCATATATGGCTTTTATTATGCTGAGGTATGATCCTTCTACTCCCACCTTGCTGAGAGTTTTTATCAAAAATGGGTGTTGAATTTTGTCAAATGCTTTTTCTGCATCAATTGATATGACCATGTGGTTTTTTTCTTTCAATTTGTTTATGTGATGTATCACGTTTATTGATTTGCGGATATTGTACCATCCTTGCATTCCTGGGATAAATCCTACTTGGTCATGGTGTATGATCTTTCTGATGTACTGCTGGATCCGATTTGCTAAGATTTTGTTGAGGATTTTGGCATCTATGTTCATGAGGGATATTGGCCTGTAATTCTCTTTCATTGTGTTGTCTTTACCTGGTTTTGGTATTAGGGTGATGCTGGCTTCATAGAATGAGCTTGGAAGTGTTCCTTCTTCTTGAATTTTTTGTAGTAGTCTGAGGAGGATAGGTTTTGGTTCTTCCTTGAATGTTTGGTAAAACTCCCCTGTGAAGCCTTCTGGTCCTGGGCTTTTGTTTGATGGAAGCTTTTTGATGACTGCTTCAATTTCTTCCATAGTTATTGGCCTGTTGAGATTTTTAGATTCTTCCCGATTGAGTTTTGGAATGTTGTATTTTTCTAGGAATTTGTCCATTTCCTCCAGGTTGTCTAGTTTGTTGGAGTAGAGCTGTCCATAGTATTTTTTTAACAATCATTTGTATTTCTGTGGGGTCTGTTGTTATTTCGCCTCTATCGTTTCTGATTTTGTTTATTTGGGTCCTCTCTCTTTGCTTCTTGGTGAGTCTGGCCAGAGATCTAGAACGAACTCTCCAAAAATTCATCTGGAATAAAAAAAGACCCCGAATAGCTGCAGCAATCCTGAAAAAGAACAAAGTAGGTGGGATCTCAATACCAGATATCAAGTTGTATTACAAAGCCACTGTTCTCAAAACTGCCTGGTACTGGCACAAGAATAGGCATATAGATCAATGGAATAGAATAGAGAGCCCAGAAATCGGCCCGAACCAATATGCTCAATTAATATTTGACAAAGGAGGCAAGAACATACAATGGAGCCAAGATAGTCTCTTCAATAAATGGTGTTGGGAAAATTGGACAGATATATGCAAGAAAATGAAACTAGACCACCAACTTACACCATACACAAAAATAAACTCAAAATGGATAAAGGACTTAAATGTACGACAGGAAACCATAAAAATTCTAGAAGAATCCAAAGGCAACAAAATCTCAGACATATGCCGAAGCAATTTCTTCACTGAAACAGCTCCTAGGGCACTTGAAACTAAAGAGAAAATGAACAAATGGGACTACATCAAAATAAAAAGCTTCTGCACAGCAAAAGAAACCATCAACAAAACAACGAGAAAACCCACTGTGTGGGAAAACATATTTGCCAATGTCATATCTGATAAGGGCCTAATCTCCAAAATTTATAGGGAACTCATACAACTTAACAAAAGAAAGATAAACAATCCAATCAAAAAATGGGAAAAGGACCTAAATAGACACCTTTCAAAAGAGGACATTCAGAAAGCCAAGAGACATATGAAAACATGCTCAAAGTCACTAATCATCTGAGAGATGCAAATCAAAACAACAATGAGGTACCATCTCACACCTGTCAGAGTGGCTATCATCAACAAATCAACAAAAGGTATGTGCATTTAAAGTTGATACTATACCCCTACTCGCCAGTCTTTACCCCCAATTTTTTTTATCATTATTTTTTCTTTATTGATTAAGGTATTACATATGTGTCCTTATTCCCCCACAGCCCCCCACTCATGCCCTCACCCCCCTGCTGTCTGTGTCCATTGGTTATGCTTATATGCATGCATACAAGTCTTTTGGTTGATCTCTCCCCCTTACCCCCACCCTCTCCTACCTTCCCTCTGAGGTTTGATGGTCTGATCGATGCTTCTCTGTCTCTGGATCTATTTTGGTTCCTCAGTTTATGTTCTTCATTATATCCCACAAATTAGTGAGATCATGTGATATTTATCTTTCTCTGACTGGCTTATTTCACTTAGCATAATTCTCTCCAGTTCCACCCATGCTGTTGCAAATGGCAAGAATTCCTTCTTTTTTTTTTTTTTTTTTACCACAGCATAGTATTCCATTGTGTAGATGTACTACAGTTTTTTAATCCACTCATCTGCTAATGGACACTTAGGCTGTTTCTAAATCTTAGCTATGGTAAATTGTGCTGCTATGAAGATAGGGGTGCATATATCCTTTCTGATTGGTGTATCTAGTTTCTTGGGATATATTCCTAGAAGTGGGGTAACTGGGTCAAATGGAAATTCCATTTTTAGTTTTTTGAGGAAACTCCATACTGTTCTCCACAGTGGCTGCACCAGTCTGCATTCTCACCAGCAGTGCGAGATGGTTCCTTTTTCTCTGCATCCTCACCAGCACTAGTCATTTGTTGATCTATTGATGGTAGCCATTCTGACAGGTGTGAGATGGTACTGCATTGTCATTTGCCCCCAATTTATACTGACAAAGCATGAAAATGCTATTTTCCCACAAACTTGTGCATATTTGATAGTAGGCATCTTTTACCATGTTCTTGCCATTTATTTTTCTTTGAGAATAGGTAGTGCTTAGTAGAGTGCTTGTCTTGTAATTGGTAAATAGTAATAGCAATGTGGAAGGGAGAGGAAGGGAGAGGGATAGAGAGTTAGCAACATCGATGAGAGAGAAATATCGATCAGCTGCCTCCTGCACACTCCCTACTGGGGATGTGCCCGCAACCAAGGTACATGCCCTTGACCGGAATTGAACCTGGGACCCTTGAGTCCACAGGCTGACACTCTATCCACTAAGCCAAACTGGTTAGGGCACCTTTTTATACTTTAGATATATCTTAATACTTACAGAGAATGAAGTAGGCACTGTTATTATATGCCTATGACTGGTGGGAAAACAGAGAGAGGTTAAATAAATTGCTCAAGGTGCCACAACTAGAAAGGTTGGATACAAATGATACTGAATCTAAAAAAGTAAAGAATAATTGTTGAATGAATGAAAGATGATTGGTCTGTTTCCTTTGCTCATTTTTATATTGAATTATTTTTCTTTTTGTATTGATAGAAGCTTTTTTATAGATTATGCATATTAACTCCTTTCCTATTCTATGTGTTACAAATATGCCCGTCACCCCCCTCACCCCCCGCGACTTGTCTTTAACTTATTTATTTTCTAGATTTTGGTGTTCATTTTTTGTTCACATCAGAAAACCCAAAAGCAGTAGTTAAAAATATGACCCAAGATATTGTTGTTAAAACTTGTACTGGCCATTTGAAAAAAGTAGTGATACTACTTTAGGTAAACAAAAGAGCTATGATGTGGGTAATATGAAGTCTCACTAAATTAATCTAAATATGAAAAATAATCTCAAGAGAATTATTTGCTTTCTTCACATTGCGATACTTTAAAATTACAATTCCCATTTAGTCATATTTATAATTGAAAAAGAAGGAGTTGGGGGTTTTTATATGTATTAGATTGACATTTGGGGAAATGAGTTTTTACTTCATCTGTAATAAATGAATCCTAATCATTTAAGTGTCTCTGGGCTAAGGGAATGATAGCGACTTCCTGCTCTCATTTTGTTTTCACTCTTTGAAATGCTCATTTCGGTCCTATGCAACTCTCCCATCCTTCTGGCTGAGTCACATGTTACTTCCCTTGAGGCCTGTAACCCTTCTCTGATCGCTGAAGCATAACAAAACCCCTCACCTGAGGATATTATTGATTGACTAAGAGAGAGAGAGGGGACATTGATGTGAGAGAGAAACATTGATTGGTTGCCTCCCCTATGCACCCTGACCAGGGTTCAAACCCACAACCTTTTGGTGCACGAAGTGATGCCCAACCAACTGAGCCACCTGGCCATCTGGCTAGGGCCTCCTAAAATATTTTTTGTAGAGACTCTCTGGCCGTCATAGAGTCTTTCTTGCTCTTAGAGCCCCAAATTTGTTTAGGTGTTCACTTTCCATCCTGTGTCTTCAGGGATGTGATCATGCTGTCATCCTAGAAGTCAAATCAGAATTGGTTGAAGCCTAAGCCAGTGTTCTCAAACTTTATCATGTCGCACCTTCACCTGGAGGGCTTGTTAAGACAGATTGCTGAGCTCCACTCCCAGAATATCTAAATCAATATGTCTCGGTGGGGCATTCCTTTGAGATTTCACTGATCTAAGCTGGTCATGATCTAGTATCCTTTGCCTATGATTGCTTTAGGGACATTATTTTTGATCTTCTCTATTATGTCATGCAGATGATCACACCTGGAAAATGACACAAAAATGATTTTTCAGATGATAGCTTTGACTATGTACTGTGTAAAATATGGTCACTATTTTATATAATTTCTGTGCTTTTGTTTGTAAAGACTGTGCCCACAACACAGACCAAGAATATAAACACACAGGGATGCATAAAGATGTGTTTGCAGCTATGCCATTTAGGTTAATTGGGTTTGTGCGGAAGTCTGATACATGGACTTGGATGTCAGAATTGCCTGTGTTTGAATTATGCTTTTTTTGCACTGTGGTAACTTCATGACCTTGGGCACATTAGTTAATATCTTGGCCTTTGATTTTTTTCAACTGTAAAATGGGGCTAATCATCCCGATCTCTTGGAGTTGTTGTGAATGTTAATAATAATGTTTGCAATGTGCCTGTCATATAGTAGAACCTCAAGAAAAGGTGGCTAATTTCCAGGGCTTCTAGGCTAGTAGAAATTTGGCCCTTAGGTTTCAAGTTCCTCCCACCAGTCTCCTAATAGCCACATTCTTGGTTAATACTGTATGCTTATTCTGGTTCCATCTGTCATTCCCTTGGCACCTACCTACCTGTTTTATGGGCCAGCACTCTAATTGGGAATAGAAAGTAAAATGGAGATTGCAGCAGGCATAGCTTCGTCCCTCACTCTCTGGGCCTCTGTCTTGGTGAATGTAGCTATACTTCTAAATGGTGAAAATGTCACCAACAGATAATCCTTGGTTCCGTTTTAGCTGATCAAAAGAATATTTTTTGAATTGCTTATTGAGGGCCAAACCATTTAATATTGCTTCTAGTCATTTGTGAAATTTATTCAGGAAGATGTTGTGAAAGGGCGGCCTTCTTTAAGGTTTTCTTTTTCCTTTTCAGTGTAGATTCAATGAGAAGAACTGAGAAAACCTAGAAGCCACAGGCTATAAGACTTATTGTTATTCCTCAAGCCACTTAGACCTTAACCAAATATTAAGAAAGTTGAAAATTAAAAAAAAAGCCATGATGAAGCCACCATTTATCCTAATGTACTTCTATATTTGGTGCATATAGTCAATACTGTTTAATAACATTCATGTGACTACTTCATGCATGATTACTAGCTATTCATTTATTTATTTATTTATTTTTTAAAAAAATATGGAACGTTTCACGAATTTGTGTGTCATCCTTGTACAGGGGCCATGCTAATCTTCTCTGTTATCATTCCAATTTTAGTATATGTGCTGCCGAAGTGAGCACACTAGCTATTCATTTAAAATATAATTTATCTGTAGGACAAAGGTTAACTTTGTCTGTTTTTGTGAAAACTCTGACTCCTCAAGCCACTGGAACTTTTCAAATGTAGATTTCCACTGCACTTGTAACTATTTCAAGGCTGGCTTCCAAATCTGTTCCATTGGTGCTGTGGGAACTTCTAGAGTTGTGCATGGCACATCATTATAAATTATACCTCTTTCTCCTTTTGATGCTTTTAATATTCTTTAAAAAGCTGGAAAGGCTGTAGAAAATACTGCGCAGGGGAAAAGCACCATAGTAATTTTATTTTCTTCTTTTTGCATTAATGCACTTTATCTTCATGTTTTAAAGCATAAGTTACTCAAATTCTCAACCAAAAAAAAAAAATCAATGTTAAAGTAGACAACAATACAGAATTCCAAAACTGGCCTTTGCTCCATCTAAGGATAATCAGATTGTAAGTATAGTTTCTAATCAATTTATACATCATTAGAAGCCACGTATATTAAACCAGTTTGGATTATCTGTGATTATCACTCAAACTTATTTATTAATTATTTTTCTAAATAGCCAGATAAATCTCCACCCAGTCTTTCCCCTCTGATAGTCCCATAAGAAATCATTTTGCTATTAGCCTGGAAACATTCCAAAAGCAGGACAGTGTGGTGGCAGTCTGCAGCGAGGCCTCAAGGGAGACATCAGATGTTGGTTCAAATGTGAGTGTTATGCTCTTGATCCCACAGCTGAAAGCGAAGTTGCAGTGTCTCTGTAGAGGCTGGATCGGAGTGTTCTGTCTCTGGCAGCTCATCAGCCTCTGGGAAGTGCAATCTAAAAACTATCAGTGGACTCCTGGGCATTGTCTTTAATCTGGGTCTTTTTGGGGTTTTGAAATACGGCTGGAGTAACCAATTTAAAAGCAAATGCTAATCATGCAGCAACCAGCTGTATGAGCAGCTCTCATCTGGGATTTACAAACACTTTGCAAAACATAAGTCATTAATCTTCAGAGTGGCTTTCTGGAGTCAAAAACATCCATCTCCACCCCTCTTTGCCACTGGGAAATCTAGGCTTTCAAAGGCACAGTGTAGGACTGCACCCAGGTCCCAGGTGGGTCCTGTAAGGCAAACTGTGGTCTGAGCATCAAGCTCTGGAATGGATCTCGTGAGCAAAGCACAGTGGGGCCGTGGGGAGACATGGCTAACATCGTGGGGCCACGTGTGGGTCTGTGAAAGTGTTGGCTCTTCCTGGACCCCACTCAACTGCTATGTGTGACTGAGGAAATATTAATGGGAAAGGACTGAGCTGTTACTTAGGGCTTCAGTCTTTTCCTTTCATAGATTATTTCTTTCCTACAGGTCTCTCTTTATTTTTTTTAAAAATTTATATATTTTTATTGATTTCAGAGAGGAAGGAAGAGGGAGATAGAAACATCAATGATGAGAGAGAATGATTGATCAGCTGCCTCCTGCATGCCCCCTACTGGGAATCAAGCCTGTAACCCAGGCATGTGCCCTGACTGGGAATGGAACATGACCTCATGGTTTATAGGTTGATGCTCAACCACTGAGCAACACTGGCTGGGCAATAATTGCTTTCTTTAATTCATATTTCTCTATTTACCAATGGATGAAACATATTTTCATGTTTATCTCTCTTTATGTATGAGTATGTAAACACACACATAGACACACATATGCACACTTAATGTAAGTATGTATAAGCGTATGAATTGCTTATTTTGTCCTTTGCCCAAATTTTTCTTGGCATGTTACATTTTTTCTATATTGTTTCATGCAAAAATTCTTTAGTTTGTCACTTGCATTTTAATTTTGTTCATGGCATATTGTGATGTAGTCAGTCAAATTTAGTAATTGTTTCTTTTGTGATTTCTGGTATGCTTGGGAAGACTGTCCCCAACCCTAGGGAAGAGGAATGTTGATGAGAGGTGGGTCATCTCGGGGGGGACTGTGGTAAAAGGGAGTCCACAGAGAAAGGCTGATTAAGCCTGCGGCTGACTCCAGGATCCTGACAAAGGCCCTGAAATTGTGTCTTCTAGCTCCTTCATTTTACAGATGAAGGAGCAGAGGTCCAGGGAGAATAAGAAATAAGATTGAAGTAGCAGATTACCAAGTCTCCTATTAACAGCGTTATCCATAAAGGGATATATTACATTTTTATAAGAAATAATTTGGTATTGGTGAAGAGAAAAAGAATTTGTTTTTTCCTATAGTTGGTCACAACACTGATATAAAGAATTTAAAATGCCTCTGAAAGCTGATTACATCTTTACACCTAGAATTGATGGTTCTAATTTCTTTTTATTGATTGTGTAGCATTTTATAAAAGCTGTATGGATGTCATGGTACTTACCCAAAGCAAACTCACCGTAGCAATCATCATCCATCTATAATTGTTAACGGTGTCTACAAATTAAACTGGAGCTACTTGAAACTAAAGAGGAAGAAGAGACCGTATAGTACCCAATCTATAGTCATTTGTCTTGGCAAGGACTAGAAACAAACAGCAAATAATGGAACATTCCAGAAGCCAGCCTTGCATGTATGAAGTGAGATTGTAGGCCTGCCAGGTTTAACAAATACAAATATAGGATACCCAGTTAAATTTGAGTTTCAGGTAAATAATGAATACTTTTATAGTATAAGAATGTCACAAATATTGCATAGGCTAGACTTACCTAAAATATTATATATTGTGTACCTGAGATTTGAATTTACTGAGGCATCCTGTATTTTATCTGGCAACTGGGACCTTTTGTTATACTTATTGAAATAGCAAACCCATGGCATGCATTTATGAAGCTGATTCTTCATCACTCCAATTACAGTAGTTGAATCAAGAAGGTACTTTCAAGGAAAAGTCCACCAAGAACCCCACATGATATGAAAATTAGCAAAAGCAGAGATATTGTATTAGTTTCCTATGGCTGCCATAACAAAGTGCCACAAACTGGTGGCTCAAGACAACAGAAATGTAATGTGTCACAGTTCTGGAGGCTGGAAGTCAGAAATCCAGGTATCAGCAGAGCCACACCCCCTCTGAAATCTGTAGGGAATCCTTCCTTGCCTCATCCTAGCTCCTAAAGGTTTGCTCCTTGGTGTCCTTGGTTTGCAAGGAAGGTGTCCTTGCTCTGCCTCTGTCGCCACAGAGCATTCCCCTCTGCGTCTCTGTCTTCCTGTGGCATTTTTCTCTTATAAGGACACCAGTCATGTTGGGTTCAGACCCATCCTAATGACCTCATCTTAACTTGATTATACCTGCAAAGACCCTATTTCCATAGGCTCCAGGGATTAGGTCTTCAACGTACCTTTTTTGGGGACACAATTCAACCTGTAACAGATATGATTACCTGAGATCCTTGATTATATATTAAAAAATGGAAAAAACTTTAACTGTAGTTATTTTATTATTTTCCAATTCCAAGTACAGATACTGATTGGGCAACCAGCTCCTATTCAATTGTTATCTACTGAAGAGATTTTTATTTTTAAAGGAACTAAGAAATTCATAAGTGGGATCATGGGATTTAGGCTGCAGCCCAAACTTCATGTTGGGAGAAGAAAGCTTCTGGGGACTGTAGAAGTTTGTATTTCCCTGAACATAAGATGAAATGTGATTTTAGAGGAAAATAATAGTCATTGCTGTGGACTCTCAGGTGTGAAGGTCAGGTGAAGGCACCTGTACACTCCCAGAAGGACACTTCCTACTGACTTCTAGTACAATTGTTCCAGGAAGGGATGGGGAGACGTTATAAAACTTCCAGGAACTTTTGTTTTCAAAACTTGTAAAACATTTTTATTTTCAAGTGCTTTAGAGGTGTCTTTATACAACCAAGTCAGAGCAACTGCTGAATGGCAGAGAGTTTATAGGAGAGCCCAGACGAGCAGCAGAGGTAGCCAAATACCGTTTGTATTTTAGGTACAATATCTGCAATACAGGTATAGTCAATCGAAGGTTAGACCAGTTCAAGTTTCTAATTCAAAGTAAGTGAAGGAAAGGAGGGCATTTGTATATATTTATTGTTGGAAAGATGATATTATAGCATTAAATAAAAATTTGAAAAATTGTAAAAAATATCATAATCTTTGAAACCTTTTACAAATATATTCATTTCTGCTACTTTCCACTCTTTTTATAATACAGTAACATATCAGTTTAAGGCTAGTGTTTCCCGATAACAAAGTAAAGCATATATTTGTAACTTAAACATATTTCCTTTGAAAATAAAGGCCACCGAATTTTAAAAGACATCTCCTACTTGGGCATGTTATGTAAAAATACTACAATAAAAATGTTAATAAGGTTGGTTTGTTGAGACAGGGTATTTTGGTTGTCTTTTAGAGGTTTGCAGAATGAGTGTCTTTTTACAAAAATATATATTTTTATTGATTTCAGAGAGGAAGAGATAGAAACATCCATACTAATAAGAGGGTAATATGCTAATTAGACCAGGCATCTTCCGAATGACCTTCTGGATGTCCTTCCGGACAAAGCCACGGTAGCGGGGCTGAGGCAGAGGCAGCTAGGGGTGATCAGACCAGCAGGGGAGAGCAGTTAGGGGGATCAGGCCAGCAGGGGAGAGCAGTTAGGGGGATCAGGCCAGCAGGGGAGAGCAGTTGGGGGATCAGGCCAGGAGGGGAGAGCAGCTGGGGAAGGAAGCCCCTGGCTGGCAGCCGGAAGGCCCTGATTGGCTCTAATGGCCGGCCAGGCCTAGGGACCCTACCGTGAATGAATTTCATGCACCGGGCCTCTAGTTTAAAAATAAATGTTGACTTGTGCATGTGCGATATTTGACCCTGTCTGACACTGGCCTCCCATTTAAATTAATTTGAAGACAGTTTCCTGTGATGCCAGCATTTGTGATGACTATTAATAAATCACAAGGACAAACTCTAGACAGAGTAGGAATATTCCTACCTGAACCCATTTTTAGTTATATGTTGCTTTCTCTTGAGTTCGAAAACCATGTGATGTTAAAGATAAAGTTGTAAATACTTCATCACAAGGGAAATTAGTCAAGCACTCTGAAAGTGATTTTTTTTTTAATATATATATATATATATATTTTTAATATATTTTTTATTAATTAAGATATTACATATGTGTCCTTGTCCCCACGTTACCCTCTACCCCCCCACCCCCTGCTCATGCCCTCACCCCCCCGTTGTCCATGTCCATTGATTAGGCCTATATGCTTGCATATAAGTCCTTTGGTTGATCTTTCCCCCTTACCCCCACCCTCCCCTACCTTCCCTCCAAGTCCCGACAGTCCAATCAATGCCTCTCCGTCTCTGGATCAGTCCTTGTTCATCAGCTTATGTTGTTCATTATATTCCACAAATGAGTGAGATCCTGTGGTATTTATCCGCTCTCCAGTTCCATCCATGCTGTGGCAAATGGTAAGAGTTCCTTTTTCTTCTTCCTCTTCTTAAAGAATACCTTTCAGCATTTCATATAATGCTGGTTTGGTGGTGATGAACTCCTTTAGCTTTTTCTTATCCGTGAAGCTCTTTATCTGACCTTCTATTCTGAATGATAGCTTTGCTGGATAAAGTAATCTTGGTTGCAGGTTCTTGCTATTCATCACTTTGAATATTTCTTGCCAGTCTCTTCTGGCCTGCATGGTTTCTGTTGAGAAATCAGCTGACAGTCGTATGGGTACTCCCTTGTAGGTAACTGACTGTCTTTCTCTTGCTGCTTTTAAGATTCTCTCTTTATCTTTTGCTCTTGGCATTTTAATTATGATGTGTCTTGGTGTGGTCCTCCTTGGATTCCTTTTGTTTGGGGTTCTCTGCGCTTCCTGGACTTCTAAGTCCATTTCTTTCACCAGGTAGGGGAAGTTTTCTGTCATTATTTCTTCAAAAAGGTTTTCAATATCTTGCCCTCTCTCTCCTTCTGGTACCCCTATAATTCTGATGTTGGTACGCTTGAAGTTGTCCCAGAGGTTCCTTACACTATCTTCATATTTTTGGAATCTCTTTTCTTTTTTCTTTTTCGGTTGGGTATTTTTTGTTTCTTTGTATTTCAAATCTTTGACTTGATTCTTGGGATCCTCTTGTCTGCTGCTGGATCTCTGTAAATTATTCTTTATTTCAGTCAGTGTATGCTTAATTTCTAGTTGGTTCTTTTTCATGTCCTCCATGGTCTCACTATACTTATTGAGGGATTCATTAAATTTATCGGCGGTTTCCATAGAATTCTTGAAAAACCTTATAAACGTGGCCTTGAACTCTATATCCAATCGTTTGCTTTCCTCCATTTCTGCCATTTGTGACCTGTTTCTTTGTCTCCGCATTTTGGCTGCTTCCCTGTGTTGATAGAGTGGCCCTGTGCGCCAGGTGTCCTGTAGGGCCCAGTGGCTCAGCCTCCCCAGTTACCTGGGGTGGACACTCTTGGTGCACTCTTGGTGCCTTGGTTGTTGTAGAATCACTGGGAGGAATTGACCTCCAGGCCAATTGGCTGTGAGAATCAGCTGTGTCTAAAGTGGGAGAACTTCTGTGCTGAAGACACCCTTCTGGGGCAAGACTTGCTTCAGTGGGGCTTTGGTGCTCACTGAGTCTGCTCCCTGAGTGTGTCCCTTATGGATCTGAGGAGTTGCAATCTGGGTGGTCCCCCTCTGACCACTGGGTACAGTGGCTCCTGGATCTAAGGAGGTGCTAATTCAGCCTCTGCCTGAGGCCACACAGCAGGAGCCACGAAGAGGCTCAGCTGTGAAGCAATGCAAGCCGCTGCGGGGCCTTGGGCCTTCTCTTGGAAGTTCCGGGTCTGCCTGGTTCGGCTGCAGTTAGGTACATTCACATGCAAAAGCCTCTGCCGCAGCCTGGGTGGGGCGGGGTCTCAGGGAGTCAAAGGGCGGAGAAAGCAGCTATGGCCGATTCTCCGCCCGGAGTCGCGCGTCTCAGTGACCCGCTAATTGCTGCAAGCACCTCTGAGGGAAAGCCGCCTTCAAGTTCGCCCGCTGCCGGACAGACCAGCCTCTCCCCGTATGAGTCCTGGGTCCCCAGAGACTTCCCGGAACCGGAGTTCAGAGCAGTCAGGAGCTTGTGATTCAAAAAGACAGCCGCGTCCTCAGGCGCCACCCCCTTTCCTCGCGCGCGAGCCGCCGTACCTCTGCACTTCACCTCCGCAGCGCCTCTGGCTCTCAGCGTGCTTTTCTTTCCTTCTAGTTGTAGAATTTACACTCAGCCAGCCTTCCTGTTGTTCTGGAAGATATTTGCTCAGTCCTTTGCGGTAATTTTCAATTGTTGTGTGAGGCGACAATTTCCCGGTTTTTACCTATGCCGCCCTCTTAGTTTTTTCACTCTGAAAGTGATTTTACTCTTAATGTGGTATACAGAGAGATATTAGAATAAGTTTAATCAATTTATCAATCATTGTTTTTATCAATGTTTTTGCATCATGTTTTTATATAATGTCTTTGTTGTTGTTATATCATGTTGTTATTGTTTATTTATTAATCAATTTATATATTATTTTCATATACATTTTACTAATTTTCTTTCATCTCTGACACAGAGAGAGGGTGAATATAGATATTAAAATATTTCTTCTAATTAATTTCCTTTCAATGTGCATGAATCTGTGCACATGGCCACTAGTCAATGATGAAAGAGAATCATTGATTGGCTGCCTCCTGCATGCCCTCTACTGGGGATCGAGCCTAGAACTGAGGTACATGCCCTTGACTGGAACTGAACCCAGGACCCTTCAGTCCATGGGCTGACACTCTATCCACTGAGCCAAACAGGCTAGGGCAGAATGAGTGTCTTAAGTGCAAGCTCATGATTCAGGTTTACAAATTGTTTCACCCCTACCCCAGATTTAAGCCTAGATATAAGAAATTACTTTATTTCCTATGATTTTTTTGTGTGTGCTAATTTTGAGTAGGAGGACCTGTTTTTTGAAATGGATTCATCTCCACTATGTTAATTTTTTCACAGTGTGTTTGTAGGCAACATCGATTAGTTGCTAACATAGAGTTTCTCTGAAAGCTTTCACTGTGTTATCAGGGTAATGTATTTTTTGGGGGGAGGAGGGTGGCGGGGACAAATCCTGACACAGTAAACCTCGAGTGCTAGGATATTTCCAAGATAGAAAGGGCTTTGGGAGTGAATGGTTTTGCAAAATGATGGGGGTAGGAGTTGTCTTCATCTTTTCTTGGCCATATTTTAAAGCTGAACCCTTGGTTGGCTCACCCCCCTCCCACCATTCACTCCCTCTGCTTCACTTTATGTTTCCTGTGAAGCTGGCATCCTGGAAGCCCTCTCCATGTCCATCCCCTTCTGGCCCAGCCTCAGAGCCAGTCCTCACAGCGGCATGTCCTGCCTCACTCTCTACTTAGAGATTCATGGGGAAAAGGCAATATGTTTCAATCCAACTTCACAGTGCCCTAGGTGAAGGACCCCTTCTCTTTGGTTAGAGGATAAACTGGCTGTAAAGGAGCCACAACAAACCCAGCCACTCAGGCCTCCTCATTGGTGGCAGAAGGATCTATAAGGCAATTACAATGTGACAATTGAGCCCAGATTCATCACTTTACCTCTTTCTGCATCATTTTCTTCTGTGTCATGGAATGAGATATGCTGGCTCCATCTTTACCCACAGGTTAAATGTAGTGATCTATGCCAAATAAAATATGTCACATGCCTTGCAAAGTCAATATTTAGTAGGTGTAATTTCATCTAGATAGATGTAGGGAAAATGAAATAGGAGAGATTAGTTTTCATTATTTATGATTTTTTCTTAACTCAGTTTTTTTTTCTCTTTGATGCCCTTCCTAATAAATGTTGCTTCATGATGATAATGACCAGGATCATAATGAAAAAAAAAACCAACCAAATCCAAACCTGAATTATTCCCATTTGTTAGTTTGAAATGTACTGAAAAAAGCAAAAAAAAAAAAAAAAAAGGAAGAATCACCTTTAATTCCTCAACTATTTTGAGGAGCTGCATAAAATTAGAAATAAAAGCCATACCTTTCTCTGCACTGCTACTCCACAAGATAAACACAGTAATAGTGTGGGTTTTAAAAATAATTTCAACTTTTCCCAGCCTGGTATCTGTCTGTGCGGGTGAATACATGTGTGTATGTTTGTATATATATGTCTTTGTGTATATGCATGTGTGTATTTTATTGGTCACTGTAATCAACTGTAACTCCAGTACTTTCTTCCCAGTGCTGCTTCATACCCTTTCTTTGGCAAGATCAGTGTTTATAGAGATGGCACTTCTTCTATTCCATGTGATCCTTGGGGTTGATCGGTCACAGACACTGGTCTTTCCTGATACAGGGATGGAAACTGAGTCCAGAGCCTGGCTGGCTACAGG
The DNA here is from genome assembly GCF_014108235.1 of Myotis myotis. Lineage (NCBI taxonomy): Eukaryota > Metazoa > Chordata > Mammalia > Chiroptera > Vespertilionidae > Myotis > Myotis myotis. The sequence continues at coordinate 54,248,775 of NW_023416313.1, read as the reverse complement.
GATTGATAAGTCAGGAACACAGATTTGTAGAATATTATCGTGGTTGGCTCACAATCTTTCAACATCTACTGTCCTTTGCTATGGAGTTTGGAATGCTAAGTTTTCCCAGATAACCTTTGCAGTGGGGGTGGGCATGTGACACTATTCTGCTGGTAAGAAGTAAACAGAAGCCCGCTGAAGGTCTTCCAGGAAACCCTTGCTTTCCTAATACAGCTGCTACTGCTTCTTTCTTCCCACCCTGTCCCCACAGATGTGTTAGCTCGAGCAGCAGTTGCCACCTTGGGACCACAAGGAAGACTGAGAGAACCGGGCTAGCAGCTGCCTGCTTTGGGGACCTATTGTAGTGTGAGGGGAAACCCCCAAACTCTTACGTGTTGAAACTGATATTAGTTGGGTTTACTGTCACATGCCCCTAAACGCAAACCCTGAGGAATTCAACATGTGTCTCAAGCTGGAACAATCATTCCCCCTGGGACTTTTCTGTGGGAGTTAAAGGGGAAGACAGCCTCTTTCCTTGGTGTTACTCAGTGGGAAGGATGGGTGGCTGGGTTTCCAGGGCCACTCCCGCTACCTGGTGAGGGAAAGGTTTAGCTGAAGAACAAAACTAAGGAGTGACAAGCCTGGGAGAATACAGCAGAGCCTGATGCCATCTTTTGAGTTCTTGGATCCACTCTTGTCTAAAGCCAGGATCTCTGGGTTTATAATAATATTTTCTTCTTGCCCCATGTGATTTTCAGTTATGTTTCTCTCACTTGAAACCAACAGACTTCTGAGTAATAGATTCTACAGTGACTCACTCCGCCACACTCACATTAAAGTCTCTGTCCCACAGAGACCTCCATGATTTGCTGTTTAATACGTGTCTTCCAAGATATTTGTGAGACACACACATCCACACATATACACACAGGTAGTTTTTATTTAAATGTTAATGGAATAATACTTTACGTATTTTTATGTGTCTTAACACATTTTGAATATCTTTCCATTTTAGTGTAGATCTACCTCATTCTTTTGAACAGATGCATAATATTTCATGGAGTGGTTTTAGCAAGAATTTGTTTAATTATATTTCTCTCGATGGACACCTAGATTATCTTCATATTTCTCTGACTGCAGACAATACTACAGTGAACTTTCTTGCAAGAATTTCTTGAGCAAATGAGCAACTATTTTTCTAGGATAGATTTCTAAAAGTGGAACTGAGATGTCAAAGGATTTGTACATTTTGAAATTGTAATATGTACTGGTCAATTTATTTGGACAAAATTATATTTTCACTCCCATTTATCCCATGAACAATAAATTGATTAAAAAATTGATTAAAAAATTTTGTCAAGCCTATAGTAAAAAAATGATCACATTGTTTTAATTAGCAATTTCCTGGCTATTGATGTTGAGCTTATTTTAAAAAGTTTACCATTTATAGTTATTTTGTGAATTGCTTTTTTATATTCTTTGTGCATTTTTTTTCTAGAGTTTGACTTTTCTTTATTACTTTGTAGGACCTCTTTGAGTATTAAGAGATATATAAATTACAACAATTTTTTATTGATTTCAGAGAGGAAGGGAGAGGGAGAGAAAGATAGAAACATCAATGATGAGAGAGAATCATTGATCAGCTGCCTCCTGCAGGACCCACACTAGGGATCGAGCCCGCAACCCAGGCATGTGCCACAACTGGGAATCAAAATGGGACCTCCTAGTTCATGGGTTGATGCTCAACCACTGAGCCACACCAGCTGGGTGGAGAGGGCCTCTTTGGACTAAAGTAACTAGGTGTTCTGTCTGTTTCTTGGATTCAAGGACCTAGTTCTTTTCATAGGTTTTGGGAAGTTCTCCTCCACTATTTGTTTGAATAGGCTCTCTGTTCCCTTCTCCCTCTCTTCTTCTGTTGGTATTGCCTATTATTCTTATTCTAGAGGCCTGATGCATGAAAATTCGTGCAAGAGTAGGCTTTCCTTTCCCTGGCTGCCGGCACTGGCTTCCCTCCGGCACCCGGGACCCACGCTTCCCTCCTCCGGCTGCCTGCAGGCACCTGGGACCCGGGCTGGCTTCCCTCGGGCCACCCGCAGGCACCCGGGCCCTGGGCTGGCTTCCCTCTGGACCCAGCTTCGTCAGGAAGGACTTCCGGAATGACGTCCAGAAGACGTCTGGTCTAATTAGCATATTGCCGTTTTATTACTATAGATTGCTTTTTCTGATGGAGTAGAGCTCTTTCATTCTGTTTTAATGCTCAGATCTTTCTCTTCTTCCCCTTGTGTTATTTCTAGATTCCTATCTTTGATGTCACTAATCCTTTCCTCCATCTGGTTGGCTTTGTTTCCTGTGCTCAGTAGTTCACTCCTAATCTCCTTAATTGAAGCTTCATTTCCAATGTTTGGTTCTTCTATAAAGTTTCAATCTCTTTGGTAAAGTACTCGTTTTGTTCATTAATTTGTTTTCAGAGTGCATTAAATTGTCAGTCTGTATTTTTTCATATCTTTTTTTTTTTTTATTGCTTAAAGTATTACAAAGGGTATTACATATGTGTCCATTTTATCCCCCCGCCCTAGACAGTCCCCTAGCCTCCCCTATCCCCCAATGTCTTATGTCCACTGGTTATGCTTATATGCATGCATACAAGTCCTTTAGTTGATCTCTTACCCCCCTACCTCCTGCCCCCCAACTTTTTCATATCTTGAGTGTTTTTAGAATGGCACTTTTGAAATCTCTGTCATTTATATCACCTATTTCCATGTGCTTCAGCTTGCTTTCTGGGGATTTTTCATTTTCTTTCCGAGCTGCCTCACTACCCTGGTTATTCGTGGTATTTGCTAATTTCCTCTGTTTAGGCATGCTTAGATTACTGGCCCTTCTCTAGCAGCTTTCTATGAAGAAGTCTTTCTACTATTTTCCAGTAGGTGGCGCTGAATTACAAGATTTTTTAGCTCCGTGACCTCCCGTTGTGAACCGTTAGTGGCTCCCACAGTAAAGCCTGGCTGCTGGTGGGTTTATTTTGCCCTCTCAGTAATGGTGACCTGGGACCTCCTCAGGTCTCCACCATGTGCCCCAACCAGGAGTCAATCACAGAAGGAAACAGCGATTCTGCTACAATAGCGCTCGGTTTGCAGATAATGTGCTCCTCCACCTGACACCAAGGGTGACAGGAGGCGAGTTTTGGGAGTCTAAGGGGCAGCTGGGCTCTGTGACTCCTGTTTCTTTGTCTGAAACACTGACCACCCCACAATGGACAGCCGCGGCAGCACCCCTGCGCTGTGTTACCTTGTTCAGGCGTCTTGGCTGGCTCAGCCCCGCTCACTCTGGTAGGAGTGGTTACCCAAACTCTCTGCTCCTCCTGGCTGAAGGCAGCACCTGCTATGCGGCTTCCTCCCCTCTCCAGGCTGAGCGGGCTGCGAGCTCCCAGCTGCAGGGCTGAATCTAAGGCCATCTGAGCTCTCCTCCCTTCTTGCTTCCCCTCTTTGTTCCTGTTTGCCCACCTGTAGAAGCTTCAATTTGCAGGTCTCAGAGGTGTGTGCCTCTTTATGGAGAAGGGGAATCCTTTCTTGAGTTACTAGTATAGTTGACCAACTTATTGAAGTTTCGGGGGAGAGACCAAGGTGATCTCTCACGCTGCCATTCCTCTGCCATCAGTAAATCATCTTGTCTCTTTGGAGGGCTGGTGAAGCTCATTTAAAAATGAGCTCATGCCCTGGCCAGTATGGCTCAGGTGGTTGAGCGTCATCCTGTGCACCGAAAGGTTGCCTGTTTGATTCCTGGTCAGGGCACACATCCAGGTTTTGGGTTACCCAGGTCGGGGTGTGTATGGGAGGCAACCAATTGATGTTTCTCTCTCTCTCTCCCTCTCCTTTCCCCTCTCTTTCTAAAAAAAGAAATGAGCTCACTCTGTATAACTTCTTTATTTATGCATGCTCATCATTTTACATTCCTAATAAGAAATGTGAAAAAATTCGTGACCACTACATACTATTAGCGGGCAAATGTGCAGTGTAATTTCAGACATGTCAACCCTTTTGACACCCCCGAATGACTTTTGCTGTGCAAAGAGTAATGTTACCTGGAGGGGCTGTAATAATGAGCAAATTCTTTATCAATAATAAATAGAACTGGTCACTGCCAAGGTCCAAACTGTTAGGTAAATTTGGCACAAGTTCCTAGTGGTCACCAGTGTTTCTCCATGTTTATCAGAGTATAGTTTCACTTGCTGGTTAAGTGGAAAGCTGAGCAGGTAATTTAATAGTATTTCCTTAGGGATATCCTTTGCCTGATAGTAAATGCCTGGACATGGATGGGAGTTGGTAGAAGGTTGGAACTTGTGTGTCGAATAATCTTTAGTTGAAGTTGTCAAACATTTGCATCTTTATGTTGCTCAGAAAGAAGCTAAGCCACATACACAGGCAACGATACAAGACACCGTTTTGGGTGGCAGCTGCGGACAAGATATTTTTACTCAATACTTTGACTCTGGTGTTCATTTTCCAGCCTTGAAGATTTTGAGGGGGGCTTTACCTGAGTCAGAAAAATCTCAGTAAAAGGAACAAAGCGTTATCCTCAAGAGTAAACACTTCTGAATTTGTCCTAGAAAAATGTGAATTGGTCTCTTACAGAGCATTCTTTATTTCAGGCAGGGATAATAATGATAATGATTAATGTTTTATTTATAATGTTAGCCAGAGAAAATGCAAGGTTGCTGCTTCAGAAATCTCCCTGAGAAATCAAAGAGAGAGGATCCCTCCCTTTCTTGGAAAAGACACTTTTCATTGTTGTAGCCAAAGGAGGCTCAGGAACACCTCTGGTGTGCCTTGGGCCTACTCTGCGTTCCAGGCTGCTTTTTGTGATTGATCACAGAGGTTTGATGTGGGCCCAGGACGATGCTGATGGAAAAAGGATTTCCCGAACTTCAGAGCTGATCCTCAGCTGCATAACTGTGCTCTATTCAACAGTGGTTCCCATCATGCCAGGCACATAGCAGTTGCTCAAAAATATTTGTTAAATTTAAAATATATTTTCATTGATTTCAGAGAGGAAGGGAGATGGATATAGAAACATCAGTAATGAGAAAGAATCATTGATAGCCTGCCTCCTGCATGCCCCCTCCTGGGAATGGAGCCCACAACCCAAGCATGTGCCCTGATTGGGAATCGAACCATGACCTCCTAGTTCATATGTCGACACTCAACTACTGAGCACGCAGGCCAAGCTCTAACTTCTCCTCTTAACTGATTACATCAATTAATTGAGAAATGTTTAAACACAGTTAAATATCTAGAAACTCATTGGTGATAAAAACATATGTAATGGTCCCCGAATCAACTTGCAGTGTGGTGAGAAAACATGAGAATCATGAAACTGACACAAATTGTTTAAGTATTTTTAATAGTCCTCTTTATTGTTTTCAGCTCTATTCCTGTTGCCTGTAAAACACAAATCTACCTCCTGTGGTGCTTATCATACTGTTTGCTTTTCTTATTTGATTTTCTTAAATATAGTAAAAAAGTTAAGCACTCTTGTACTGTATTTTCCTTATTGGAGCATTTGTTTTTGAAGAAGGGTGGTAACTATTTATTCATCATTAAGATGTTGAACTTGACTCCAGATCTGCTTCCTCCCAGAAAATAGATTTTAACTATGATTTGTATTTATTCTTCTGTGACATTTGACATTGTTTTCCTGAGCAAAGCTGCCCTTTGTTCAACTTCAGTAGCTGTTTTCAGGTGATTTCTTTATACTCCTTTCCTTCAATGAGTCTTGGAGAATGCCACGTCCCTGCTGTGAGATGTCACTCAGCCATTAGCATGTGTCATTGAGACAATCCTGGGAGAGCTCAACAGGGGACCTAAAGGGAGGAAGGTCCATGCAATGTGGACCTTCGGTCATCATTGCCCCCTCATATTTCACCCAATTCACCCCACATATTATTTCCAGAGACTTCACCCTTCCCTGCTACCATCGTGGCTTTTCCATATTTATTCCCTGGCCACCCTTTTTTGTTCCAACTGTGGACAGGTAATACCTCCACCAAGAACCTACACTTTTCAGGAGAAACAAAGGGGAGACATTATTTCTATTTCTCTTCAAGGGTGTAGGCATTCTGCCTCTATTTTGTGATTGATCACAGAGGTTTGATGTGGGCCCAGGATGAGGCTGATGGGAAAAGGATTTCCCAACCTTCAGAGCTGGTCCTCAGCTGCATAACTGTGCTCTATTCAACAGTGGTTCGCATCATGCCGGGCACATAGCAGTTGTTCAGAAATATTTGTTAACTTGTTAAAAATAACAGTCAACTCTGTGGAGTACGTACTATATGCTGGGCACTATTTTATGTGCTTGATCTTCATTAGCTCATTTAATTTAAGAAATAATTGAATGTTATGAAAGATAACAGAAGAAATTACCTCTGAATTGGATAGACATTAGTCTGGTGAATATTTTATGGAACTCTCTGGATGTTCACACTTTTGAGGTTAGTAGGAAATATTTACTAAATGTAGCTACTCAACTTGTAAAATTTTTCCTCTCAATGTCTGTGCTTGAATGAGGTGTTTAATCTTTTCAGGGATCTGAGGAACTAAAAAAGAAGTTTCCCTCTCTCCTTTCTCAGATTTGATATAGTGGTTGGGTGTTTGGAAGTTTGGAAGGTATTACTGTAAACCAAAATTATTAAACCATAATAGACTTTTCTTATATGTGTTTAAAAATGGATATTATAGTTTTACGCCACACAAACTTGTGTAATAAACTCTGAGAAGATTGTTTTGTGATGCATCACATTATTTTCTCTGAGAACTCTTTTGCAGGGAGAAAATGACTGTCCTGAATATTATAGAAATAACTCATGTGCATTAATAAACAACATGGCAGTGCCTTATACATCTTTGTCCTAGTTTAGGGCCTTTAACTTAGGATCTCAGCAAATGTTGCTGAATTTAATAAGGATACTTTGGGGGAAAAAATCATCCAAGGTCTCATCAATAAACACATCCACTATTAGCATTTACAAGTACTTCATTCCAGATCCTTTTTATCCCCAAGGATAATGAACCCGTTTCCATGTTATTATTGTGATCTTCATAACTATCATTTATTTCAGCTATTTTTTCTAAATGAAAATCTCTTTATATATACTTTTCTCATTAGAACATGAAAGAGATAACAGATTCATACCTTTAGAAATGCATCAAGTATAAAATAAAAATTCTTTATGTCTTTACTTCCTAGAGATGATATGTTTAATGATTTCACCCATCACTTGAAATACCTACTTATTATTCCATTCTGTGGGCTTAATCATAGTTAACTTAGGTTTTTCATTATTATTGGGTATTTAAGATCTTTATTCCAGTTTTTGCTATAACAAATACTACTCCAATGAATGAATATCTTTGCATATCTTTTTCATATTTATTTCTTTTTAAAAATTTATTTTTAATTGATTTCAGAGAGGAAGGAAGAGGGAGAGAGAAAAACATCAATAATGAGACATCATTGATCAGCTGCCTCCTGCACACCCCCTACTGGGGATGGAGACCAAAACCCAGGCATGTGCCCTGATAGAGAATCAAACCATGACCTCATGGTTCATAGGTTGCTGCTCAACCCACTGAGCCACACCGGCTGGGCCATATTTATTTTTTTAAGGTAAATTTTTCAAAATGGAATTATTAGGTAAAAAGCTATGAATATTTGAAAATATTTTAAAATTGCTTTCAAAATAGTTGTGTCAATATACGTTTTCAACAAGGTTGAAAGTTTGAAACCTAGTATAAAAGTACTGTGCTCATAACAATGGTACTAGTGTAGAATATTATCATTCAACGAAGCACTAGCTAATTTCATGAGAAAAACAGGACTTTCCTGTGGTTTTATTTTGCATTTAAAAATTTTTTAATGGGAACATTTTCCTATGGTTATTTATTAGTTGTATTTTCTTTTGTGGGTTGTTTACATTATTAGGCTATCAGGGTTCTGAGGTTTCCCTTGTATATTTGAACCTTATAAATTGTAACAAGAATAATCATTTATCTACCGCATAAGCTAATTTTTTTCTGAGTTTATGTCTTTTAATTTTGATTTTTTAAAACTTGTATAAGTTTTCAAGTTTTAGGTAGTAAGACTCTTGATCTTTTATTTCTTCTTAATGCTTTTGAGACTCGGAATTCCTTCTCCCTCCAGAGATTTTATAGTTTTCTGCTTAACTTTTTTATTGATCTGGAAACTATTTTAGTTATGGCAAGAAAGGAAGTTCTTTATGGGTTTGTTTTTCAAAATTTTATACCATTTCTCAACATCATTTATTAAATAACTAGAGGCCTGGTGCATGAGATTTGTGCCCCGGGGTCGGGGGAGCCCTCAGCCTGGCCTGTGCCTTCTCACAGTCCAGGACCCCGCAGGGGATGTCAGACATCCCTCTCACAGTCCAGGGCTCTCGTAGTCTAGGACCCTCGCTCCTTACCGCTCATCTGCAGCCGAGGCAGGAGAGGCTCCCGCCACTGCAGCTGTGCTCGCCAGCCATAAGCCTGGCTTCTGGCTGAGCAGTGCTCCCCCTGTGCGAACACACTGACCACCAGGGGGCAGTTCCTGCCTTGAGCGTCTGCCCCCTGGTGGTCAGTGTGCACCATAGCAACCAGTCGTTCCACAGTTTGGTCAATTTGCATATTATGCTTTTATTATATAGGACTAGAGGCCTGTTGCACGAAAAGATTTATGCAATAGGCCTTCCCTTCCCCTGGCTGCCGGCACTGGTTTTCCTCTGGCACCTGGGACCCAGGCCTTCGCTCCGGCTGGAGCCATCTTCAGTCTTCCCTGCTCTGGCTGGAGCTGCCTTCAAGCCTTCACTGCTCCAGCCGGAGCCGCCTTCAGTCTTCGCTCTGCCGCTTCGCACCTATGTGTGCAAATTAACCGCCATCTTTGTTGGTGGTTAATTTGCATATCTCGCTGATTAGCCAATGGGAGGTGTAGTGAAGGTACGATAAATTACCATGTTTGTCTATTATTAGATAGGATTCCCTTCTCTGCTGATTTATGATGACTCTAATCTCATCCTTTCAATTTTAGGTACCAAAAGTTCAACAGGGTTTAATTCTGAGTTTGTTATTTGTTCTTTTTTTTTTTTTTTTAAATTAAATCTTTATTGTTCAGATTATTACATTTGTTCCTCTTTTTTTCCCCCCATAACGCCCCTCCTCCCAGTTCCCGCCCTACCCTCCGCCCTCACTCCCCACCCACTGTCCTCTTCCATAGGTGCACGATTTTTGTCCAGTCTCTTTCCGCATCTCCCACACCCCTTTCCCCCCCAAGAATAGTCAGTCCATTCCCTTTCTATGTCCCTGATTCTATTATGATCACCAGATTATTTATTCACTTGATTCTTAGATTCACTTGTTGATAGATGCATATTTGTTGTTCATAATTTGTATCTTTACCTTTTTCTTCTTCTTCCTCTTCTTAAAGGATACCTTTCAGCATTTCATATAATACTGGTTTGGTGGTGATGAACTCCTTTAGCTTTTCCTTATCTGTGAAGCTCTTTATCTGACCTTCCGTTCTGAATGATAGCTTTGCTGGATAGAGTAATCTTGGTTGTAGGTTCTTGGTATTCATCACTTTGAATATTTCTTGCCATTCCCTTCTGGCCTGCAAAGTTTCTGTTGAGAAATCAGCTGACAGTCGTATGGGTATTCCCTTGTAGGTAACTGGGTTTCTTTCTCTTGCTGCTTTTAAGATTCTCTCTTTGTCTTTTGCTCTTGGCATTTTAATGATGATGTGTCTTGGTGTGGTCCTCTTTGGATTCCTTTTGTTTGGGGTTCTCTGCGCTTCCTGGACCTGTAAGTCTATTTCTTTCACCAGGTGGGGAAGTTTTCTGTCATTATTTCTTCAAAGAGGTTTTCAATATCTTGCTCTCTCTCATCTTCTGGCACCCCTATAATTCTGATGTTGGTACGCTTGAAGCTGTCCCAGAGGCTCCTTACACTATCTTCGTATTTTCGGATTCTTTTTTCATTTTGTTTTTCCGGTTGGGTGTTTTTTGCTTCTTCGCGTTTCGAATCTTTGACTTGATTCTTGCGCTCCTCTGGTCTGTTGTTGGGTGTCTGTATAATATTCTTTATTTCAGTCAGTGTATGCTTAATTTCTAGTTGGTTCTTTATCACAATATCGAGGGTCTCATTAGATTTCTTGAGGATCTCACTACATTTATTGGCGGTCTCACCAGTCTTTTCGAGGGCCTTACTAAGTTTATCGGCAGCTTCTAGACAGTTCTTGAGAGACCTTAAAAGTGTGGTTTTGAGCTCTATATCTTCCATTTCTGACATTTGAGTCCTGTTTCTTTGTCTCCGCATTTTTTTATCTTTTCTTGGTGCACCCCCTAGTGGTCTTTGTGCGCAGTCTTGTTGTAATTAAACGAGTTTGTTATTTGAATCTAGGCATATGTGTGTTTTATTTAATTACTTATGTATTACTTGATTTTAACTACCTTAATTTTATAGTTGATTCAACACATTTCTTTGAGAGTTCACATATCTGAAGCTCAGTAACTTACTAAAATATCTCTTTTACACATTTTTATTTGATATTCTTACCTGCTTACAGTTTCAGATGAATTTTAGAATATTTAAAGTCTCCTCCACAATCCTGATGCAATTTTAAATGGAAATATAAGTTTTGGAAGTTTTTATATTTTTACAATAACTTTCCCATTCTCATTTAAAAATATTATTCAATAAATAAAGATGTGTATTTTCCCATGATATGCATATTTCTCATGGACATTTTTCCTTTTTAATTTTTGTTATTTCTATAGTAAATAAAATATATTTTAAACTTATATTATCTAACTGAACTACTAAATAAAAAAGCTGTTTATTTAAAAAAAATTTGTGTCTGACCAGTATGGCTCAGTGGTTGAACAGCAACCTATGAACCAGGAGATCATGGTTCAATTCCCAGTCAGGGCACATGCCCAGGTTGTGGGTTTGATCCCCAGTAGGGGGCATGCAGGAGGCAGCTGATCAATGATTCTCTGTAATGATTGATGTTTCTTTCTCTCTCTTTCACTTTCTCTCTCCCTTCCTCTCTGAAATCAATAAAACTATATTTTAAAAATATTTGTTTTATTAGACCATGTCTCTAAACTCTTTTTTATTCTAGTTTTTGGAGTCATCTGCAAATAATCATAATTTTGTATTTTTCCTTACTGCATTTATAACTTTTATTTTTATATAAATACTATGAAAAATAGGTAATAGAAAGCATCCGTGTTTTGTGCTTAATTTTAACATTATACCTGTAGAATTTCTTTATTAAGCATGAGGTTGTTGGTTGGATATAAAATATAGCATCTACTTATTGGGTGCTTATTATGTGCTAGGGACTGTGCTATGTATACATGAGGTTAATAGTGGTATTATTTGACCCAAGTCTATTAAACTTCAAAGTTTTTCCTCTTTTCTGTCTCATTTTTATTTATTTAATAGTTTTATGGCTGTATATTTGATCATTTGTATAAATTGATATTCTTCTTTATTCAAAGAAAGGATTTCAATAACTTCCAAGTATTCATATATCAGGATAAAAATATAGATGGCAAGTTGGGGCAAATGATTAAATGAATAATTATCTTATGGATTTTCTTGTTTAGCTTTTTATTATAGTATTTTAATGATTAAATTTCTCATGATTGGACCTTTCTTACTTTCCCTATTTAATTCTCTTTGGTTATCTTAGATGACATTTTGTTGAACTCTATTTGCTGGTATTTTATTTCTAATCTCATTCATATTCTTAAGTGAAAAATTTCCAAAATCTCCCCTCTTCTCCCCTACTCCATTCCTCTCCCTTTCCTTTCCTCTTTTCCTTTAGAAAGTATTTTAGGAGTCAAAAAAATTTCACTTAAGAAAATCCATGTAATACAATTAGCTATCACCTCACACTTGTTGGAATAGCTATTATCAACAAGATAAATAATAGCAAGTGTTGGACAGATTGTGGAAAAAAAATGAACCCTCATTCACTGTGAAAAACAGTATGGAGGCTCCTCAAAAAATTAAGAATATGACCCAGCAAACCCTCTTCTGTATATCTACCCAAAATTTTTGAAAACATTTATTTGCAAATATATATGCACCCCTATGTTCATTGTGGCATTAGTTGCAGTGGCCAAGATGTGGAAATAACTGAAGTGTTTGCATGAAGAAGATATGGTACATTTATACAATGGAATACTACTCAGCCATAGGAAAAGATGAAATACTGCCATTTGCAACAACATGGATGGGCTTTGAGAATAATAAGTAAAATAAGTCGGTCAGAAAAAGCTAAGAACCATGTGATTTCACTCATATGTGGTATGTAACACTGAAACTCATAGACACAGACAATACTCGGGTAGTTTGGTGGTTACAACAGGGAAGGGGCCTGGGGGGAGTAGTCAAGGGTAAAAGGGCCGTATATATGGTGATAGAAGGTGATTTGACTTTGGGTGGTGGGCAAAAATGCAATATACAGATCACATATCATAGAAATGTATATTTGAAACCTATATAATCTTATTAACCAATGTCACCCCGTTAATTTAATAACAAAATACAAGATAAGAAAAGTTTTTTTGTACTGTCTTTGTGAGGTTTCAGTATTAGGTTTGTATTTGCTTTTCTAGAATTATTTAGGTGGCTTTCCATTTTTTGTTTTGTTTTCTGGAGCTGCATCTATTTATTTAATATGACACTGTTCTTAAAAATTTAAAAGACTTCGCTTGTAAAACAATATGAGGTAAGAACACAAGCATTCTGGTAAATAAAGCAAGAAAAAGTGTAGGAAGATATTATGTATTTTTTCATTCCTTGTAAATGTCTGCCCTTCTTTATAAGTTAATTTCCCTTATCAAATAAGAATAATAACAAGGATCTTTGTACCTTTGAGATCAATCTGTATTTTAAACTAGACTTTTCCTGCTGCAGTAATTACGTTTGCAGTTCCCTCTGTTCAGACTTGATGGTCTGTTGACATCAGTGGTCCTTGAAAAGCTTCTTGATAGGTTATTATTATGTCTGATCTGCCCATGTGACAAATCCACTTACTTTTGTCTTTGTTGGCATCTTGTTAAGAGCATTTTATTGCAATGACTCTTGGCTGCCCAGAGTGCACAGTGTCTTCCTCCTTTGGGGGAAAACATGGCGCAATCTTGAGTATGGGATCCTTTGGAGATAGATGGATCTGGCTTTCCAAGCCAAGCACATTGTTTAACCGTCACTTATTAACTAAAAAGCATTTTCCTCATCTGTAGAGTCGGAACAGCAATAAAACTTAAGCCATTTTTTTTAATGGAAAATTTTAATGATAAAATCCTTTAAAAATGCTGAGGACTGGTTCTGGCACACAGTAAACACAATCAATGGTTGCTCTTCTTATTCCATGTTTAATATTCATCTTTTTATTATATAAACAGTGTCAGCATATATTTAGAGATGTAAAAAAATGTCAACTTTTTATTTGAAAAAAAAATTGACTTTATTGAAATATAATTTATATGCAATAAAATGCTTCCATAAGTTTTATTAAACATATACACAATAAAAATTAGACCATTTCCATCTGCCCAGATGGTCCCCATGTGCTCTTTCCCAATCAGTCCCCATCTCTCAACCCCAAATTTGTCTTTCCTAGAGTTTCATGAGAATGTAGGCACATAATATTTTGCATTAGTATTTTTTCTCCCCACTCAACATGTATTAGAGATTTATCTATGGTGTTGCATGGACGAGTTTATTTTTTATATTGTATTTGGGTTGTTTTCAGTTTTTAGCTATTATGAATAAAATTGCTATAAGCTTTTGTGTAACAATTTTTTAAAGAAATGAGTGAATACATGCTTTCTTTTGAAGAGATATCTTGGAGAGGAATTCCTGAGATACATGGTAAGTGTATGAACTTTTTCTAAGAAGCTGTGAAACAGTTTATTAGAGTGGCTATATTGTTTTACATATCCACCAGCAATGTCTGAGTATTCCAATTATTCCACAATCTTACTAACACTTAATATCATTATGCTTTTTAATTTTAGCCCTTTGAGTAGGGGAGATAGTGGTATTAATTGCATTTTCTTTATGACTAAAAATGTGAAGCAACTGTACATACGCATTTTGGCATCACCTTTAGTAAAATTTCTTTTCATGTATTTTGTTCATTTTAACTGTGTTGTCTTCCTTTTATTGAGTTATGAGTTTTTTTTTAATAAGTCTTTATTGTTCAGATTATTACAGTTGTTCCTCTTTTTTCTCTCCCGATAGTTCCCCTCCACCCGGTTCCCACCCCATCCCATGCCCTTACCCCCCATCATTGTCCTCGGCCATAGGTGTTTGATTTTTGTCCAGTCTCTTCCCACACCCTCCACACCCCCTCCCCTCCCCAAGAATTGTCAGTTCACTCCTTTTCTATGCCCCTGATTCTATTATATTCACCAGTTTATTCTGTTCATCAGATTATTTATTCACTTGATTTTTAGATTCACTTGCAACCTTGCCCAAGGTTGATAGATATGTAGTTGTTGTCACTTTGTTGTTCATAATTTTTTAATATATTTTTTATTGATTAAGATATTACATATGTGTCCTTGTCCCCACGTTACCCTCTACCCCCCCCCCTCATGCCCTCACCCCCCCGTTGTCCGAGTCCATTAGTTAGGCCTATATGCTTGCATGTAAGTCCTTTGGTTGATCTTTCCCCCTTACCCCCACCCTCCCCTACCTTCCCTCCAAGGCCCGACAGTCCAATCAATGCCTCTCCTTTACCCTTTTCTTCTTCTTCCTCTTCTTAAAGAATACCCTTCAGCATTTCATATAATTTTGGTTTGGCGGTGATGAACTCCTTTAGCTTGTTCTTTTTTTTTTAAATTAAATCTTTATTGTTCAGATTATTACAGTTGTTCCTCTTTTTCCCCCCATAGCTCCCCTCCACCCAGTTCCCACCCCAACCTCCTCCCTACTCCCCACCCACTGTTCTCATCCATAGGTGCACGATTTTTGTCCAGTCTCTTCCTGCATCCCCCACACCCCTTTCCCCCCCACCCAAGAATAGTCAGTCCACTCCCTTTCTATGCCCCTGATTCTATTATAATCACCAGTTCATTCTGTTCATCAGATTATTCACTTGATTTTCAGATTCACTTGTTGATAGATGCATATTTGTTGTTCATAATTTGTATCTTTACCTTTTTCTTCTTCTTCCTCTTCTTAAAGGATACCTTTCAGCATTTCATATAATACTGGTTTGGTGGTGATGAACTCCTTTAGCTTTTCCTTATCTGTGAAGCTCTTTATCTGACCTTCAATTCTGAATGATAGCTTTGTTGGATAAAGTAATCTTGGTTGTTGGTTCTTGCTATTCATCACTTTGAATATTTCTTGCCACTCCCTTCTAGCCTGCAAAGTTTCTGTTGAGAAATCAGCTGACAGTCGTATGGGTATTCCCTTGTAGGTAACTGGGTTTCTTTCTCTTGCTGCTTTTAAGATTCTCTCTTTGTCTTTTGCTCTTGGCATTTTAATGATGATGTGTCTTGGTGTGGTCCTCTTTGGATTCCTTTTGTTTGGGGTTCTCTGCACTTCCTGGACTTGTAAGTCTATTTCTTTCACCAGGTAGGGGAAGTTTTCTGTCATCATTTCTTCAAATAGGTTTTCAATATCTTGCTCTCTCTCATCTTCTGGCACCCCTATAATTCGGATGTTGGTACGCTTGAAGCTGTCCCAGAGGCTCCTTACACTATCTTCATATTTTTGGATTCTTTTTGTTTTTCTGGTTGGGTGTTTTTTGCTTCTTCATATTTCACATCTTTGACTTGATACTTGGGATCCTCTAGTCTGCTGTTGGATCTCTGTATATTATTCTTTATTTAAGTCAGTGTATGCTTAATTTCTAATTGGTCCTTTTTCATATCCTTGAGGGTCTCATTAAATTTCTTGGAGGTTTCTAGAAGATTCTTGAGTAACCTTATAACCATGGTTTTGAACTCTATATTCAGTATTTTGCTTTCCTCCATTTCTTTCATTTGTGACATGTTTCTTTGTCTCCACATTTTGGCTGCTTCCCTGTGTTGATAGAGTGGTTTTGTGTGCTAGGTGTCCTATAGGGCCCAGTGGCTCAGCCTCCCTAATTACCTGAGGTGGACACTCTTGGTGCACCCCTCTGTGGGCTGTGTGCACAGTCTTGTTGTAGTTAAGCCTTGATTGCTGTTGGTATCACTGGGAGGAATTGATCTCCAGGCCAATTGGCTGTGAGGACCAGCTGTGTCTACACTGGAAAATCTGTTGCACAGGAGACACCCGTATGGGGCAGGACTTGCTTCAGTGGGGCTTTGGTGCTCACTGAGCCTGCCCCTTAAGTGTGTCGCTTATGGATGTGAAGAGTTGTAATCCAGTATGGTCTCACTCTGACCACTGGGTACACTGGCTCTTGGATCTCCAAGGAGGTGCAAGGTCAGCCACTGTCTGGGACCACCCAGCAGGAGCTACAGAGACATCTGCAAATTCCTCCTCTTTGTATGGGGTTTGGAAGTGTCCAGACGAGGCCCAGCTGTGAAGCAAAGCAGGCTGTTGCTGCTGGCCTTGGGCCTTCTTTTGGAAACTCTGTGGCTCTCTGACCCAGCTGTAGTTTGACAGGTTTTAGGCAGAGAGAGGACAGGTCATTCATATGCAAAAGCCTCTGCTCACAGCTTGGGTGTGGCGGGGTCTCTGGGAATTGCCAGGGCGGAGCAAACAGCAATGGCTGCCAGTCAGCCCTGCACCAGAGCGGTCCCTGAGTCTCTGTGTCCCATGCCCCCATGCAGGAACAATGATTGCTGTGAGCACCTCTGAGAGAAAGCCGTCCTGCGTTCCTGTCCCGATGCCAGACAGTCTAGTTTCTCCCCGTATGTGTCTGGGTCCCCCAGAGTCTCGCCTGGAACTGGAGTTCAGAGCAAGCATGAGCTTGTACCTTCCTCCTGATTAAAAGAGTAGCACATCCAGGTGCCAGCACTTTCCGCGCCTCCGCACCTCTTACCGGTCTCAATGGGCTTTCCTCACCTCTCTAGTTGTGGAACTCCCACTCAGCCAGCTTTCCCGTGGTTCTGGATGGCAATTGTTCTGCCTTTTAGTTGTTATTTTGATGTGGTTGTGAGAGGCAGCAAGTATAGGTGTTTACCTATGCCGCCATCTTGGTTCCTCTGGCATTAGTTTTTGATTTTTACTTTTTTATTTTTTACATACAGAAAAGCACATAAACCATAAGTGTGTATCTTGATAAATTCTCACAGGGTAAACATAACCCTGTCACCAATACCTGGGCCAAGGCATAGGCCATTGCCTGAACCTCTGCTGTCCCCTCAAGCCCCCTCTCAGTCACTGCCCTTTCCCACATTCTCTCATGTAACCACTATTCCAACTTCTTACACTTTTGATTAGTTTTGTAGGATATTATTTTTTAAATTATGGTCTGTATCTCTGACAACAGAATCATCCGACATTCTTATTAAAATGTAGACTGCTGTCTCCCCTCCCAGAAGTTTCCAGTCAAAATCTTTAAGGATGGGAGTATGAATTTTGGACAAATTCTACATTTGCTCTTTGCACTAAAATTGAGAACTGTTCAAACAATCATTGCTACCAGTTACTGAAACTCTTCTATGTGACAATACCATTCTAGGTGCTCTTTATATATTTATCTGATTTAATCCTTACATCAACACTCTGAGTTAGATCTTATTATCATTCTCATTTTTGAGATAATTAAACTGAAACTCACTGAGGTTAACTGGCTTGCCCAAGGTTATACAACTGGTGAGAACTAGACTTAGTCTCCAGAGTCTGTAGGCACCACCACTATCTTAATCTGTTTCTAGGGAAACTAATATATATATACCTTTTGCTTATTTTTATTTCTTTAAATAATTTTTTCTTTATTGATTAAGGTATTACATATGTGTCCTTATTGCCCCATTGTCCCCCCTCCCCCACTCATGCCCTCACCCCCCTGGTGTCTGTGTCCATTGGTTAGGCTTATATGCATGCATACAAGTCCTTTGGTTGATCTCTCCCCCTTACCCCACCCTCCCCTACCTTCCCTCTGAGTTTTGATGGTCTGATTGATGCTTCTCTGTCTCTGGATCTGTTTTTGTTCATCAGTTTATGTTCATTATATTCCATAAATGAGTGAGATCATGTGATATTTATCTTCTCTGACTGGCTTATTTTACTTAGCATAATGTTCTTCAGTTCCATCCATGCTGTTGCAAATGGTAAGAATTTCTTCTTTTTTACCGCAGCGTAGTATTCCATTGTGTATATGTACCACAGGTTTTTAATCCACTCATCTGCTGATGGGTACTTAGGCTGTTTCCAAATCTTAGCTATGGTAAATTGTGCTTCCATGAACATAGGGGTGCATATATCCTTTCTGATTTGTGTTTCTAGTTTCTTAGGATATATTCCTAGAAATGGGATTACTGGGTCAAATGGGAGTTCCATTTTTAGTTTTTTGAGGAAACTCCGTACTATTTTGCACAGTGGCTGCACCAGTCTGCATTCCCACTAGTAGTGCACGAGGGTTTTTTTTTCTCTGCATCCTCTCCAGCACTTGTCGTTTGTTGACTTGTTGATGATAGCCATTCTGACACGTGTGAGATGGTACCGGATTGTTGTTTTGATTTGCATCTCTCAGATGATTAGTGACTTTGAGCGTATTTTCATATGTCTCATGGCCTTATGTCTTTTTTCGAAAAGTATCTATTTAGGTCCATTGCCCATTTTTTGATTGGATTTTTTATTTTCCTTTTGTTAAGTTGTATGAGTAAAAAAAATATATATATTTTTAATGATTTCAGAGAGGAAGGGAGAGGGAGAGAGAGATAGAAACATCAATGATGGGAGAGAATTATTGATCTGCTGCCTCCTGCACGCCCCTTCCTGGGGATGGAGTCTGCAACCTGGGCATGTGCCCTTGACTAAAATCAAACCCGGAACCCTTCAGTCAACAGGCCTATGCTCTATCCAGTGAGGAAAACCAGCTAGGGGTCTAATTGTCTTTTTAATTGACATGTAATTAGGAGACATTCCAAATTTCTTAGAGGACCTCCCTTGTTTACTTTCACTTATTTTGGTGTTCTTTTATTTTTCATACATTGTTCAAGATTTCCCACATGAAGAAAAAGCCATTTCAGAAAATAAGTTATTGTTAAAGATTTGGTAATTTAATGTACTATCCCTCTAAATGTGTTCATTAAAAAAAAAAGAGATCTATTTAGTGCAAAAAATTAAGTTTGAATGGAGACATTTCAGGCAATAGTAGATGTGTCATTTCAGGTGGAAATGGGTATGTGTTGGGCTTGGGGACACATTAGGATTCATAGACGATTTCTTATAGGTAAGTGACAGATACAATACACCTCTGGAGAATGTCTATTAAGCAGGAACTACATTCTTATATTTATTGAAATTTATAAAGCAACACAACAGTTGAAACTCTTAGTTTCATTTTTTTAGAATACAGGTTGGCAAATTACAGACCCCAGGGCCAGATCCAGTCCTTAGGCTCTGGATGGTTTTTACATATTTAAATGCAAAATTTAAAAAGACTGTTAGTCTTTATACTAGAATTAGAGGCCTGGTGCATGGATTCGTGCACCAGTGGGGTCCCTTGGCCTGACCTGCACCCTCTCACAATCCAGTACTCCTTGGGAGATGTCTGAGAGCTGGTTTTGGCCCGATCCCCACAGGCCAGGCACTCGGGAGGGGGGGGCGGTCCCTCAGCCCGGCCTGTGCCCTCTCACAGTCTGGGACCCCTCGGGAGATAATGACCTGCTGGCTTAGGCCCGCTCCCGGGTGGCAGAGGGCAGGCCCAATCCCTAGGTGCAGCCCCTGGTCGGGCTCAGAGCAGGGCTGATTGGGGAGTTGGGGCGCCACCCCCTGTCATGCACAGAGCAGGGCGGATCGGGAGGTTGCGATGGCACCCTCAATCACGCTCAGGATAGGGCCGATTGGGGGGTTGGGGCACCGCCCCCTGTCACACTCAAGGCAGGATCGATGGGGAGGTTGCGGTGCCACCCCCTGTCACTCACAGAGCAGGGCCCATCAGGGGGGCTGGGGCTCCGTACCCTGTCACGCACAGAGCAGGCTGATCAGGGGGTTGAGGAGCTCCCCCCTGTCACACACAGAGCAGGGCGGATCAGGGGGTTGGGGCGCCGCACCCTGTCACACTCAGGGCAGGGCCGATGGGGAGGCTATGGCTCTACCCCGTCACACACAGAGCAGGGCCCGTGGGGGAGGGGGGGTTGGGGTGCCGCACTCTGTCACACACACAGCAGGGCCAATAAGGGGGTTGGGGCGCTGCAGCCTGTCACACACAGAGCCGCAGGGCGATCAGGGGGTTGGGGAGCTACCCCCTATCAGGCACAGAGCAGGGCTGATCAGGGGGTTGGGGCGCCTTCCCCTGTCACAAACAGAGCAGGGTGGATAGAGAGGTTGTGGCCCCGCCCCCTGTCACACACAGAACCACAGGACAATCAGGGGGTTTGGGCGCTGCCCCCTGTCACGCTGATCCCGGTGCCGGGAGGCCTTGCGGCTCCGCTGATCCCAGTGCTGGGAGGCATATTACCCTTTTACTATATAGGATAGAGGCCTGGTGCATGGGTGGGTGCCGGCTGGTTTGCCCTGAAGGGTGTCCTGGATCAGGGTGGGGGTCCCCACTGGGGTGCCTGGCCAGCCTGGATGAGGGGATGATGGCTGTTTGCAGCTGGTCACACACCCTTCAGGGTGGGGGTCCCCACTGGGGTGCCTGGCCAGTCTGAGTGAGGGGCTGAGGGCTGTTTTTAGGCTTTAGCTCTGAGGCTTGGCTCCCGCTCTTAGGCCTCCACTGCTGAAAGCAGGTATCTGGTTTGTTTGGGTTCTATAATCGAAACACTGTTTCAACTCCAGCTCTGAGATCCCGGCTGGCCGAAAGCAGGTTTCTGGGGTTTTGTTTAGCTTCTATATTTGTAACAGTGTTTCAAACTGCAAGCTCAGAGGCCGGCAGCGGCAGGCGGGGAACGTTGGCTTCCTCCGTCACTGAAGCAAGCAAGCCTCATGTTCACTTTAAGCTGCCTGGCTGCCGGCCGCCATCTTGGCTGGCAGTTAATTTGCATATCACCCTGATTAGCCAATGGGAAGGGTAGCGGATGTACGGCTAATTACCATGTTTCTCTTTTATTAGATAAGATGATTGCCTAAGAATTAAGGATATTGCTTCTTGGCTTGTAAAGTCTAAAATGCTTACTATTTCGACCTTTGAAGAGTTTACCAACCCTGGTTTGGAAGATAATTCTGACATGGCAATTTACACTACATAAAAGGAGTGCAGCCCTGGTCGGGTGGCTCAGTTGATTAGAACATCCTCTGTATACCAAAAAGTTGAAGGTTCTGTTCCCAGTTGAGGCACGTAAGGGAGGCAACTGATTGATGTTTCTCTCTTATGTTGTTGTTTTTCTGTCATTCTCTCTCTCTCTCTCTCCTTTCCTTTCTCTCTAAAAATCAATAAAAACATATCCCCCATTGAGGATTAAAAAAATAAAGAAAGGAGTGCACTAATATTATTATAACACATAAACTCTGTTGAATTAGATGTGTTTGTTGAATGGGTATCACTGTGTTTGTTGTGTGTGTGTGTGTGTGTGTGTGTGTGTAAGCCAAACGTCTGGGATCCTGTGCTTAGTTGTGTTTGTGTGTAACCCAGTAGGGTAGCCCTCAGGCTATGATGATGTCCTGCTTATTGATCAGCTGCTTACATCCTTGAGAATGGCGGCTCTTGGGTGGTGAGGCGGTCAGGTTAGCCTCTTTCCATGCATATCTGTATTTTCAAGGGTCTATTTGTTTCCTTTCTAAGAAGTCAGGAAGCATTTGATAACTATTCTTATAAAGCACAGCCTAAGGTTTGATTGTAATTTCTCAGACAAACTTGGAGTTTGTTGGGAGCAATGACCTCTTGAACCCTGCTTTTCTAAACTCCCCACAGCACTAACAGCCTCCACGGTGTCAGCCATTGGTCTCCAAGTGCTTTACATTATTTCAACCAGTCCTCCCAACTTCTCTGGGAGGTATTATTAGCTTCTTTCTGCAGATGAAAAAATGTGAGACACAAAGACTTTTCTTTGGGCTCTGAGATGCAGGGATGAGGGACCCAAACAGGTGTAGCCAGAAATACAGAGGAAATTTCCATACTAAATAATAAGCCAAGAGAACATTATTATCCAAATGTTGAATTCATCTATAAATAGAAAATCTCCCTATTTTTTTCCCCAGAATGTGCAAGCAAATTAAAAAACATCCGTTATGCACAGCAGGATTTCAGAGCAGGTGTGCCCACTGCTGCTTGCTGCTCAGTTTTCAATTTGTTCTGCAGGCTGTGGCAATAGGCCATCTCTATACATGTAGGTGGAACAGGAAACTGCCCAAATGCATTTACTCTTTACGGCAACAGCATGGGATTTAGGAATTTGGAGCAAGGGGCTTCCTTCCATGCCCTAATCCTTTTTGGCTGCTCAGTGATTCTTGAAGTGCATTTAACAAGGGACAAAGCCTTTGAATCACCAATTCAAGAAACACTTCCTAGCAGCCTTTCCCCAAGGCCCTCATACCATCCTGTCTGTCTAAATCCAATACTTATCACACTGTATAGACAGCGTTTGTGAGTTATATTTCTATAACCCCAGCACCCAGCACGGTGTCAGGCCTAAAATAAGTTTATTATTAAATATGTTTAAATGAATGAAAGTTATAATTGGGTGTAAATGACTAATATCAGAACCTCTCCTGAGACGTGGTCTTGACAGGGTCTGGGTGGGGAAGGGACTCCAAGAGAAGAGCTAAAAAGCAGGAAGAGGAGGCTGAGAAAAAGAAAGCAAACCTCATCTCCTTCACAATTTTCCTTGCAGCCAACCCTAACTTGGCTCACTGAGAATGCAGCTGCCCGAGCACCATGGGAAAAAACTTGCACACTTGTTCTTGTGCAAAATGAAAAGCAATGGGTACAAGCCACTACGAGTGTTTCCTCTAATGTCCAAAGCGCATAGCATACTAATTATAACTATGGTTTTATGACAATAGCGAAGCTCTCTTTAGGTCATTGAGTCTTAGCCTAGTACTTTTTTGTGTGTTGGCAGAGATTTGTTCCTGTGACTTAGTTTTAGGGTTTGATATCAACGACTATCCACATCACTAATTAAATCTGCAGTTCCCAGGGGTTCTGTTGTGGGGTAATGCTATCCTGTACCTAGCAGAATGGAATGAGTGACTAGAAGTGTTGGATTGCTCCTCTAAGGAGCAATCCTTAACCAATAGGGTTTAGGGACAGATATCCCATCCCCTTGCCCCTGGAGTGGGATGTCCTGGGGATGTGTGTTTTATAGTTTTTCCCAGTTTCCCCATGGGATGAAGCTCCAGTGCCCCTATTGTGGCAGCTGCTTTGCCATCACAACTTCGTTGGCTTCCTTCTCTTCCCTCTCACTTGCCACTCACCCGCTGGAGGTATGCTTCCTGTACCTCCCGAAGAAACTTCTTGTGCTTGAATGGTTGCCATAGGTTTGCTTCTGGGGAACCTAAATGAGGGCAATTGATTTTGCTCATTCAAAGTAGACACTAGAATCTTGTAATCATCACTTAAAAACTGCTAGGCCCTGGCCGATGTGGCTCAATTGATTGGGCAACAAAAGGTTGCCAGTTTGATTCCCAGTCAGGGCACATGCCTGGGTTGCGGGCTTGATCCCCTGGTAGGGAGTGTGCAGGCGGCAGTTGATGGATGTTTTGCTCTCACATCAATGTTTGTCTCTCTCTCTCCCTTTCCTTCCCCTCTTCCTAAAAATCAATAAAAAATTATTTGAAACAAAACAAAGCCAAAACCCCCTGATGGGTTTGTTTTGTTTTGCTTATTTTTGGGGGGCAAAGGTTGGGAAGGGTGCAGAGTGTAGGGACAGGGATAAAGATACAGCTGACTTCCCTGGCTCACTGTGGACTGTTAACGCTTCATTGTTGAGAGGGTGAGAGGCCCCCTTTTCTACCACTAATTGCATCATTCAGGAGAATCTCCTCTGCTTTGTGACCAGCCTATTCATCAGTGTTTCCCAGCTGATGTTGATGGCCTTGTGCAGGAGCACCTCCTCAGAAAAGCCCAGCTGAAAAAGCCATTTAGTTTCCATTTCAATCAGGTACCAGCATCCCTTGCCCTTGTCCTCATGCACTTCATTCCCTTCACCCGGGCAGTGCTGAACACGCCCCAGCACCTGGTAGAACATTTAGTGAGATGTAAGCGGTGATGCTGCTGTGCTCGGTGCAATGTGTCACCCTGAGCTGTACAGCTTAGGCAGCAACCCCGTAGCATGGGGTGTAATAAGACAGCAGTGTCAGGGTATTACGAATGTGTCAGGATGATGAAATTACTATAGCAATATCACCATTGGCAGCACACGCAATGCACTGTATCTCGATCTGTCATTTTCCATGGTCATGCACTGTGTGGAATCAAGCTATTTTTTTTTTCTTTTTGTTTTGAGTGATGCTTGTAATGGTAGTGGTGAGAAAGGCAGGAGTAGATAATGATTTTGGGGAGTCTTGTTTGAGTTAACAGTGTTACTAGGAGACAAGGGGTTGTGGGGGGAGAGAGGGGAGGGAGGCAGGGAGGTAGGGAAAAGGAGGAGAAAAGAGGGAGCTGTGTGGGAGTGGAAACTTTGGAAGGGGCAAAGGGATGGAAGAAAGATTATTGTGAAAGCATTTAAGTTCTGGGGTAAAAGTTATTTGCTCCCTTTTCAGGGTGAGCTTACTCAAACATAGGGTAGAAAATTGGAAGTTTTTATTTGCAGGCTCTATTGGGATATTAACTTGGAAAATGATCTTAGCATCTTAGGCCTTTTCATTGCTTTCAGCACTACTACACACCCACTCACCCGTGGCCACTGGTTATTTCTTGGAACTCCCAGCCACATCTCTCTGATAGACTGACTGCTGCTTCTCTGCATAGGGACAAGCAGAGAGTTTGATATGGACAAGGTATC
The DNA here is from genome assembly GCF_014108235.1 of Myotis myotis. NCBI lineage: Eukaryota > Metazoa > Chordata > Mammalia > Chiroptera > Vespertilionidae > Myotis > Myotis myotis. The sequence continues at coordinate 54,223,739 of NW_023416313.1, read as the reverse complement.
CTTCCATTTCATAGCATGCTTTCTTATTTTCCACTCTGTTACTCACACATGACTGTATGAGGGCATTTGACTTGCTTTGCTGAAAAGTTGGGGGGCAATTAAAGGAAATTAAAAGGTAGGAGTTGAAAATTTAAATGTAGGTGATAAATATGACCTTTTAGAGGATCTAACAGGAAGAGGAGGGTGACTGTAGATGCTGGAAAATGATCACACAAAGATAACAGATCCTAATCCCTGGAATCTGTAAATATTACTGTATAATTAAAACATCTTTGCAGATTAGATTAGATCAAGGCTTTGATGTGAGTAGATTATCCTGGTAGATCTTAAATCCAGTTGCAAGTGTCCTAGAGAGAGGCCATAAGATATTATATACATAGAGGAGAGGTGATGTAAAGAAGGAGGTAGAGATTAGAGGGATGTGGCCTCAAATGAAGTCAGCAACTATAAGAAGCTGGTAAGGAAACTGAGAATCTTCTTTGAGCATTGTCCTCAGCATTGTTCCTATTTCATATAGTTCCTGCTTCTAACTCCCCATGAGTATCTCCAGGTAGTGTTTGGGAAGCCTGACACCTATCCATGGGGTTTGATCTCACCCTAAGAACAATTCCTTTCCTTTCTTTCCTCTTGGAGTATTTTTTCTCAAGTCTGAGTGGTTGGGCCTAAAGTAATAACAGTCATCCAACCCAGGGTAATGCGATAGTAGATCTGACCACAATAGAACTGTCTAGATGGACATGAGGAATTTGGTTCTCAAGTCTCACACTATAGTCCAGAGTGGGCAGTAGTTCTCCTTTGTGTCCTTACAAGATCTTACAGCCAGTGTAAGTTGAGTCACTTCTGTTTCCTCTCTCAAATTCTGTGTCTCTCTTTATCTCTTCCCCTTTCTTCCCCCCTCTCCCTCCTCTCTCTCTCTCTCACACACATACTCATTTTATGGACAACATGAATTTCCAGAGACAGTATTGTTTAGACAAATAAGAATAAGGAAAATATATTCCTAAATGCCTCATAATTTGTTTTTTTAAAAAAATATATTTTTATTGACTTCAGAGAGGAAGGGAGAGGGAGAGAGAGATAGAAACATCAATGATGAGAGAGAATCACTGATTGGCTGCCTCTTGCATGCCCCCCACTGGGGATTGAGCCTGCAACCCGGGCATGTGCCCTGACTGGGAGTCAACCGTGTGACCTCCTGGTTCATAGGTGGATGCTTAACCACTGAGCCACGCCAGCTGGGCTGCCTCATAATTTATAAGGTATGCTGCTGTTCATTAAGTCAGTCCTCTATTCTATTATGCAAAATAGTATTGGTTTATTTTATTTATTCTCTCTTCCAAACTGTTCTCCGTTGGGGTCTGCTGGGAACAAGCAGAGGGTCTGGTGCTGGACCCTTTGGCTCTTTATGGCTGTCTCCTATTTACTCAAAGATAAGCACTGAGGCAGTTGCCTTGATAAGGACACAAGTTTTATTCTAGTTTCAGTATGGCAGAAGGGAGGTGAGGGATTTATTTTTTTTAGTTTACTCAGTTGACTGGACCCACTCAGTTGAGCAGGAATAAGGAGCTAAGAGAAAAGAATTAGTCTCATTAAAGGAACAGGAAGGTCTGGTTGATTGAAGGTTGTGTTGACAGTTGATTGTTGGTGAGATTTAAGGGAGGGCTAAAAGCTCTCTTGCCTGAAGACATCTTAACCTTTTCCCTAGCATACAAATCCCCTTTTTTCTTGACTTGAAATTCTCACCATTATCAAGAGCTTGTTATATTATAAAAAGGGAGGTGTGTCTCCAGAAATCTGATTTCCTGGAAAGCAAAATGAAGCTTTAGTTAACCTGTTTTCTAGAGCCCTCACCCAGAACACATCAGTTATGAGTGAGAGTTTCCTTCTTTAACATCTCTGCCGATATCGTTAGACTTTTCAGTCTCCCCCCCCCCCCCCAGAGTTTTAAACATGAAATAGTATCTTACTCTGGTTTTTATTGGCATTTCCTTGGTTATTAGATTAAGCATCTTCTCATATGCGTATTAGCCATGTGAGTGTTTTTCTTCTACAAATTGCCCGCTAGTCTTTGTCCTTTTTCTGTTTGTGTAATTTAGGTTTCTCAGATTAATTTATATATGCTGATGTAAATAGATGTTGAAATATCTTAAGAGTGATGTTAAGATGGTAACATAGGATGTTGCCAACTTTAGCCTCCCCCAGCTCCCCCAAGACCAACTAGCAACTGTCTGTAGTCTAGACACCATTGTGAAAATCCCAGAACTCAGGAGTGAGGCTGAAGCACTACCCTGGACAATAGACACTGAGACAGGCCACAGTATAAGTGTGAGAGGAGCAGCTACACTTTGAATCCATTGCCCTCCCTAGGCCAGCATAGAGAGGACCTTCTGGGCCTATGGTTTCTCTGGGAGGAAAAAGAGAGCTTAAGGTAGACATGTCTTACCTCACAGGAATCACTGGGGTCCTGCAGCCTCTCCTGAACTTGGCACCATCTAGTCCAGAAGCTCAGTCTGAGGCCCCACTCAACCGGGAGGAATTTCAGAGCAAGGCCCACAACCCTGCCCAACTGTGGAATCCAACCAGTGGTACCACACTGCTAGAGACCAGAGACTTTGACCCCGTCTGACCAGAGGTGATTGCAGACCCCAACCAGTGGCCCCATCTGTCTACAGAATGTGGCCAGCAGCCCACCCACAAGGGAACTTACCCAGAAGCCCCACATGAATGCATTTATGGAACCAAAAGAAACCTTGAATAGCCAAAGCAATCTTAAGAAAGGAGAACAAATTTGGGGACATCACACTTCCTGAGTTCAAACTATCCTATGAAGCTATGAGTCAAATAGTATGGTACTGGTATAATTATCAAAATGGTATGATGCTGTCATAAAAAGAGATACATAGATCAATGGAACTAAATTAAGAGCCCAGAAGTAAACCCACACAAATACAGCAAACTAATATTTGCCAGAGTAGCCAAGAATACTCAATGGGGAAAATAGTTTCTTCAATAAATGGTGCTGGGAAAACGATACCCACATGCAAAAGAATGAAGCTAGACCCCTATCTTTTATTACAATAATGAACTCAAAATGTGTTAAATATAAGACCTAAAATTGTAAAAGTACTAAAAGAAAATAGAGGGAGCAATAACTTTGGTAAGGTCATTGTTCTTGATGATTATTTTGGATCTTACACTAAAAGCACAAGCAACTCTCTCGGCCACTGGAGCTTACCGTTGCATCGGTGAGTGTGGCAGGGGAGCCAAACCTAGGTTTGAAATGAATGACTCTTTGCTTTTGCATTGGACTCGCTGGCTCCCTGTGGGTTCTTGGGAATCATGCAATCTGGGCACAACATTTGGGGGCTCGTCCGGGATTCCCAAGACCATCGAGGGACCCCCGATCCGAAGAGTCTGACTGACCGCGGTATGTGTGTGTCGTTGTATGTTCTGTTCAGTGTGAGCTCGTTTCTGGGATCTGTAATTGCCTGAGGGGTCTAGGCGGATGCGCCATGAACGACCACAGGCGGGGGAGAGTTGGAAGACGTTCCGCTCCCCAGGAGGGATGGATATGCCCCTCACCCCAGGAGGGATGGATATGCCCCTCACCCCAGGAGGGATGGATATGCCCCTCGCGGATTTGAGACGAGGCAGGTCGCTCCTGCTGGTTTGGCGTAAGGCCTTCGTCTCGTTACTTCCATGGAGTTGGAAGGCTGTATTTTCGGGCCCTGTTTAGTGTTCTGTGTTTGTACTGGATGGATGTTATGGGATGGACTCAGACTGCACCTTTGGGTATTGTGATTGATCATTTCAAGGAGATTGGGGGAGGCTTTAGAGCTCCCTCAGGGGTTGGGAAGTTGTTAGGAATTGAATGGATTGTTTAAACTCTGAATGAATGTCTGGTGAAAGTGTGTGAGTGTGGAGGGAGGGGGACTGCCCTCCCCCCTCCTTTGTGTGGCGGTCGGGCGGCCGCCTGAGTGAGGGTCTGTGGAAACAGGTCACCCCCTCCCCAAGTAAATACGTCTGGGATTTCTGTGCACGTGTTAGGAGAAAAGCTGGCTTAAAACTAATGTGCGCACCGTCCGATTTCGGATAGGGTTTTGGGCTAGCGTATTTAATTTGCTACCTAAGATTTAAAAAAGTTCTGCAATATAATGTTGGCCATCTATCTTTTAGGGGTTTTGATTTGCTCTTCCCTTGTTTATTGTGAGAATGAGGAAATCATATTTTCTGTCAGAGAACAGTTTAGACCGCCACAATGTTGAGCTGCCTGACTTGGCAGCCGCCATGTTGGCCGCATGGCATGCCGTGCCCCTGGGGGCCGCCATCTTGGAACAGTAAAGGCCCCTCCCTCTGACTTAGTTAATCACAAAAGGAATGTCTGCTCACTGAGGCAGGATGGGATTTCAGGGGTGGAGTTTTAAGGCGGAGTTTTACTAAGGAAATACAGATGGGGCAGAAAGTCTGCCTGCCTCCCAGATTTATTTAATACTAAATTAGCAATCATGGTCTTAATATAATTTTAGTGGTATGATAGACCAATGTTTTGAGCAGTTGGCTTTATAAGGGCCGACAATAGAGCTTGTATTTCTTAAAGGGCTTGTAGATAGAGAATTGAAAAGCTTTTACAAGTTCATAAATGCATCCAGGATTTCTGTGCACATGTAAAGGAAAAGGCCAGTTTAAAAACGAGTGCGCATAGTTTTGAGCTGAACTTGACCTTTTGCTGTGTACAGAATAAAAACCCGAGACTGTTTTGGCCTTAATAGTTATGGGTTTGCTTCTTGAATTCCCCAGCAGGAAAATTGTGACCATTTTGAAATTTAGCAGCTATGCCAGGATAGCAGTAACCCAATTTCTAAAGTAAAGTACAATTATTTCAGGTAGAAACTGTGGTTTAAAAGTTCTAGCTACCTGGAAAGCATGGCCTTGGTATGATGGGAGGAAAAAGAAATGTTAAATGGATGGTAGACCAGTGAGCTGGGACTGGTCACTGATGGTGGATTGTGAAAAGGGCTGGACGTGGCCTAACTTCTCCTTCCTTGGTACCCCTGAAACATCTTGAAGGTACTTCTGGCCTTGGTTTTCCAATGTGTTAAATCTGTCGATTTTGTTGTTTCGCCGAAATCCTCTTGAAGGACATTGAATGGTTCTTTCCTTCCTCTTTAACTTTTGGGGGATTGTGTGAATGGATTACTGATGTAGATTATCAAGAATCTCTAAGGTACTTGTCCTGTATCTGGAGGAATGGCTTCTAGATGGTATTCACCGTCTCTGGGACTTCCGGAGGGAAGTCAAAGCTCGGACTGGCTAAGGGTTCGAATCTGGCCTATCTTTTAAAAAGGTAGAAAAGAAGCATTCCTAAGCAGTTTTCTACTGCCTCTGTTCAGGGACTTGTTCTGTATCTCGACACAACTGAAACTGATTTGTTGGTATTTTGTGGTATAAATGTGGCATGCACCTCGAAGTTCTTAATGGGGAATGTATCTAGTTATTGTGTCTATTTAGTCTTGATTTCCTTGTTCAATATGAGTACCGTTTCTATCTGGATGAGACATAGGTCAAGAATCCTGTCCTGGGATGTGGGAAAGGGAGGCCCCCACATCTGTTCCTGTCAGGCCCCCATCAGGGGACTTGGGTGGTGTTCCTGTTATCTGCTCAAGATCCCAAGACTGTAAAGGTACTTGTTCACTGAAAGGGTGTAAGTGTAAATATTTATTTGATGTTTGTATGTCTACTTGAGTATAATTATTTGTTCATGTAAGTGTGGAAGTCTGTGGAAAAAAAAAAGGCACACGCTTGCCCCAAGAGCGCTTGCTCTCTGTCAGAGGTGGAATCGGCCCGCCTAACTAGTAAACCTCTTTGTCTGTTTGTTTGCTGGGAACTTTGATTTGCTATGTGATATTCAGTGCTGGGTTGGGATTTTGGAATTCTGGGGTAGATTTAAAAGGTATTTGTGGCTTTTCTAGTCTGATTGGGACATTTAAGGGTGGGGCTCACAGTTCCTCACGGCAGAGATTCCATGGGCCCTTCCCCCTGCCTGTGCTGAATTAAATAATACAGGCCAGTGTCATTTAGCTTGCTGGTTAAAGGAAAACAATGGGCCTTAGAATCTGTAAAGGTGGGCAGGAATGAAGCTGGTCAAATGTACTGTAAGGGTTTGGTACCTGTTGCTGCTAGCAAAGGAGGGGCTGATACCCACTTCTAACGCACTGCCTTGTAAGAGGCCTGGTTGCTGCTCTGCCACAAAGGGAACTGATAGAAAGGCCAAAAAAAGTAGAGCGCTGTAGCTGATAAACAGCGTTACCTAGAAGCCATCAGGACTTTGAAGTTCTCCAAGAGAGGAGGAATCTGACTCGGAGACTGGCGAGGACTGGGTGGCTTTTCTTTAACAATCTCTTTCCTTGAGAGGGCTCCAGAGGGTGCACGAGGACATTTGGCCGTGCCTCCACACCATCTACGAGACCAGCCCAACCCCAACTCCTCATCAGCACAGACCAGGAGATTGGGTCCACGTCAGAAGGCACCACCGGGAGACCCTAGAGCCACGTTGGAAGGGTCCCTACACTGTGGTGCTGACGACCCCCACCGCTCTCAAGGTAGACGGCATCGCGACCTGGGTCCATCCGGAAAGACTTCATCACCAAATGGAGCATCGATCGAGATCAACGCAACCCGCTCTACGGCGTGTTTGACCTGCCTGATGCCGGTAACATGGCTCGTGATCACTCCTGTCACGAGGAGCCCCCACAACACTGTGTAATACACTTAGATAATGCCTGCATCTTCATGGACATGGCTCCAAAGAGACAAGGACAATTTATAGGATCACATGTTTCATAGCAGAAGATTTGGCTGCCTGAAGCGGCCATGATGCCAAAAAAAAAAATAAAAATAAAAAAAAAATAAAAGCACAAGCAATAATGCCTGCAAGTATTGCTCAGTGGTTAGAGTATCAACCCATGCACCAAAGGGTCATGGGTTTGAACCCTGGTCAAGGGCATGTACCTGGGTTGCAGGTTCAATTCTTGGCCCAGGTTGAGGACTCATGTGGGAGGCAACCAATCAATGTGTGTCTCACATCAGTGTCTCTCTCTCTCTCTTTCTCTCCCTCTTTTTCTCCTCCCCCCTCCCTCCCTTCCACTCTCTCTAAAAAAATCAATGGAAAAAATATCCTTGGGTGAGGATTAACAAAACAAACAAACAAAGCAAAAGCAAAAGTAATAAAAGCAAAAATAAATGGGACTATACCAAGCTAAAAATCTTCTGCACTGCAAAACAATAAAAAAATGTCAAGGCAACCTATGGAATGAGAGAAAATATTTGCTAATCATACATCTGGTAAGGTGTTAATATCCAAAATATATAAGGACCTTATACTACTCAATAGCAACAAAAGCCAAAACAGGACAAAAGCAAGGAATCCTATTAAAAAATGGTCAAAGGACCTGAATAGATATTTTTCTAAAGAAGATATCAAGTGGCCTACGGGGAAATGCAAGTCAAAACCACAGTGATTATCTCCTCACACCTGTTGGAATGGCTATCATAAAAAAGACAAGCCCTGGATGGGTATCTCATTTGGTTAGAGCGTCATCCTGATGCACCAAGGTTGTGGGCTCTATCTCTGGTCAGGGCACATACAAGAATCAACTAATGAATGCATAAATAAGAGGAACAACAAATCGATGTTTCTCTTTCCTCTCTCTAAAATCAATAAATTAAAAAAAAAGATGAGATAAGTGCTAGTGAGGAGTTAGAGAAAAGGAAACATTATGTACTATTGACAGAAACATAAATCGTAGCCACTATGGAAAGCAATATGGAGGTTCTTCAAATATTAAAAATAGAATGATACCATATGATCCAGCAACCCCATTTCTGGGTATTTATACAAAAGATATGAAATCACCATCTTGAAGAGCTACCTGCACTTCCATTTTATTGCTGCATTATTTATAACTAGAGGCCAGTGCGCACGAAATCGTGTGCAGTTAGGGTCCCTAGGCTTAACCTGGCCTCCGTTGCATGGCCTCTGCCACCCTGCGACACTACGTAAAGCTCCCCACCCCAGGATGCTCCGTGAACCCTGTGACTGCTCCGTGAGGCTCCCCCCACCCCTCGACTGCTCTGTGAACCTTGCTGCCACCCCGTGAAGCTAGTCGCTGGATGCTCCATGAAACTCCCCTGCCCCGTGACTGCTTCGCAAAACTTGCTGCCACCCGGGTGACTGCTGATGGCCACACCATGAAGCAGCCCGCCACTGCTGCTCAACAGTCCTCAGGCCCACCCTGCCGCCAGACCTCCCTCATGGTGAGTGGCTTGGGGGCCAGGGAAGGGGGGAAACTGAGAGGTGCTCCATGCACTTTATGGTGACCGGTCGCCGTTCAGTCATGATGGCACCTAGCTCTTTATATATATACTAGAGGCCCAGTGCACAAAAATTTGTGCACTCGGGGGGGGGGGGGTCCCTCAGCCCGGCCTGTGCCCTCTCGCAGTCTGGGACCCCTCAGGGGATGACCACCTGCTGGCTTAGGCCCGCTCCCCGGGGGATTGGGCCTAAGATGGCAATCAGACATCCCTCTGGCAGCTCGGCAGCCCTCGGGGGATGTCCACTTGCCAGCGGGGAGTAGGTCTAAACTGTAGTCGGACATCCTTAGCGCTGCTGAGGAGGCAAGAGAGGCTCCCACCACCACTGCTGTACTGGCAGCCATCAGCCTGGCTTGTGGCTGAGCAGAGCTCCTCCCATGTAAGAGCGCCCTGACCACCAGAAGGCAGCTCCTGCATTGAGTGTCTGCCTCCTGGTGGTCAGTGTGTGTCATAGTGACCAGTCATTCCCAGTCGTTCTGCTGTTAGGGTCAGTTTGCATATTACCCTTTTACTATATAGGATAAAGGCCTGGTGCACAGGTGGGGGCTGGCTGGTTTGTCTTGAAGGGTATCCCGGGTCAGGGTGGGGGTCCCGCTTGGGTGCCTGGCCAGCCTGGATGAGGGGCTGATGGCTGTTTGCAGCTGGTCACACCCCCTTCAGGGTGGGGGTCCCCACTGGGGTGCCTGGCCAGTCTGGGTGAGGGGCTGAGGGCCGTTTTCAGGCTGGCGGGTGACTGAAGCTCCCAACCTCTCCTTTTTTTCTTTTTTTTTTTTATTCTGGGATTTATTTACCTTCTATAGCTGTCACTGGAGCTGAGAGCTGGCTTTAGCTCTGAGGTTCGGCTCCAGCTCTGAGACCTCGGCTGCTGAAAGCAGGTATCTGGGTTTGTTTGGCTTCTATAATTGAAACACTGTTGCAGCTCCAGCTCTGAGGCCTGGCTGGCTGAAAGCAGGTTCCTGGGGTTTGTTTAGCTTCTATAATTGCAACATTGTTTCTTAGAGCGCAGCTCAGAGGCCGGCAGCAGCAGGAGGGGAACCTTGGCTTACTCCATCACTGGAGCAAGCAAACCTCCTGTTCGCTTCTGCTGCCTGGCTGCCGGCCGCCATCTTGGTTGGCAGTTAATTTGCATATCACCCTGATTAGCCAATGGGAAGCGTGTCAGAGGTATGGTTAATTACCATGTTTGTCTATTATTAGATAGGATTAGCATAGCTAAGACATGGAAACAATCTAAGTGTCCATTGAAGGATGAATGGATAAAGAAAATGTGAAATATATATATAAAATAGAGGCCTGATGCACAAAATTTGTGCAAGAGTGGGCCTTTACAGCCATGGGCAGCTGCCTGGATCCCTCCCTTGTAGCCACAGGTGGCTGCCTGGATCCGGATCCCTCCCTCCCAGCTGCGGATGGCTGCCTCCATCCCTCCCTCCCAGCCACTGTGGCTGCCTCAATCCCGTGGCTGCAGCCCCAGCTTAGTCCAGAAGGATGTCCGAAAGGATGTTTGGTCTAATTAGCATATTACACTTTTATTATTATAGATGGAGTATTATTCAGCCATAAAAATGAAGAAAATTCTACCATTTGTGACAGCATGTATGAATCTTGAGGGCATCATGCTATGCTAAGTGAAATAGGTTAGGCAGAGAAACACAAGTACTATATGATCTTACTTATGTGGAATCTAAACAACCCCAAATTCATAGAAACAGGGAGTAGATGGTGGTTGCCAGGGGTGGGAAAATTTGGCTTATCCTGTTTAATAATGTTGTCTCTAATAGGCCCTGAAAGAAGAAATTTTCTAAAGACACTGAGCAGTATTTTTAAATAGTGAGGAAGGAATGTGTTTGCAATACTTGTTTATTTAGGGATAGCATTTGAAGAGAGAGAGGAGTTTGAAGAAATTAAACCTAAAGCGGTTATTTTGATTTGGTGCTAGGAATGAGGGTATTTCTGTTGGCTTCATTAACTGTACCCTCATTTCTTCCTCATGTCCCCTGATTTCATATGCAGACTTTAGACTATAAGGCTTTTTGACAGATTATTTAAATCCCAGTGAAGTGGAACAGTATTCAGATTGTTTATAATGACTATCATCAGTGGCAAATTAGTTTAGCCTGTCTCAGTTTATTCTCTTTGACAGCTTCATGTTTATTTCACACAATAGAAACTGAAAAAGAAAACACATATAAAGAACTTGTTTTATTGTCATTTAATTATATAAATAATGAACATGATCAAGAATGTGTTTAGGACCCTGTCCTCCACAAAAGGAAGCTGAATCTGAAAGACTAAGCCAATTAGACCTTTTTAATAGGTTTGCTTTACTATTTTTGTTTCCCGTGTACTAGTTTCTTTTTTATTGAAGTCTATCAAATTTATGTTTTTATGGAAATGCAAATTTAGGAAATACACAAGTCATGGTAATTTTAAACCATCCATGATTGTGTGCTCTTTGGGATGTACTGTCTGGAATAGCATATCTTCTAGCCATGACTTTGAAAAATGATGCACTTTTACCTATTATTGCAATTAAAATGTTGAGAATACATCAGATCTCCAGAGTCATTTTTAAAAAATATTTTTTATTAATATTTTACAATGAGGAAGAGAGAGGGATAGAGAGTTAGGAACATCGATGAGAGAGAAACATCGATCAGCTGCCTCCTGCACAACTCCTACTGGGGATGTGCCCTCAACCAAGGTACATGCCCTTGACTGGAATCAAACCTGGGACCTTTCAGTCTGCAGGCCGATGCTCTATCCACTGAGCCAAACCAGTTAGGGTGTCATTCATTTTTTAATAAAGATTTTTAAAATTGATTTTTAGAGAGAGAGGAGGGGAGAAAGAGAGAAACATTGATATGAGAATGAAGCATCAATCACTGACTCCTGCACATCCCTTGCTGGGAAGCCCACAACCCGAGCATGTGTCCTGACTGGGAATCTAACCGGCAACCTTTAGGTGCACGGGATATGCCCAACCCACTAAGCCATACCAGCCAGGGCAGAACTCATTCATTTTAATTGAAACTCTGTACACTTCAACCAACATCTCCCATTTTTCTTTCTCCCTCACTCCTTGTTAGTGTAACTATTTTAGATTCCACATGTAAATGAGATCAAGCAATATTTGTCTTTCTGTGTCTGCCTTGTTTTATGTAGCATATCTTCCAGGTTCATTGATGTTGTTGCAAATGGCAGGATTTTTTTCTATTTAAAGGCTGAATAACATTTTATTTTTATATATACCACATTTTTTTAAAATTTAAATTTTTTTTTCTTTTTTTAAAAATTAAATCTTTATTGTTCAGATTACATTTGTTCCTCTTTTCCCCCCCCATAACTCCCCTCCACCCAGTTCCCACCCCACCCTCCGCCCTCACTCCTCACCCACTGTCCTCATCCATAGGTGTACTATTTTTGTCCAGTCTGTTCCCGCATCCCCCACATCCCTTCCCCCCCCAATAAGAGTCAGTCCATTCCCTTTCTATGTCCCTGATTCTATTATAATCAACAGTTCATTCTGTTCATCAGATTATTTATTCATTTGATTTTTAGATTCACTTGTTGATAGATGCATATTTGTTGTTCATAATTTGTATCTTTACCTTTTTCTTCTTCCTCTTCTTAAAGGATACCTTTCAGCATTTCATATAATACTGGTTTGGTGGTGATGAACTCCTTTAGCTTATTCTTATCTGTGAAGCTCTTTATCTGACCTTCAATTCTGAATGATAGCTTTGCTGGATAAAGTAATCTTGGTTGTAGGTTCTTGGTATTCATCACTTTGAATATTTCTTGCCACTCCTTTCTGGCCTGCATAGTTTCTGTTGAGAAATCAGCTGACAGTAGTATTGGTACTCCCTTGTAGGTAACTGACTTTCTTTCTCTTGCTGCTTTTAAGATTCTCTCTTTGTCTTTTGCTCTTGGCATTTTAATGATGATGTGTCTTGGTGTGGGACCTCTTTGGATTCCTTTTGTTTGGGGTTCTCTGCACTTCCTGGACTTGTAAGTCTATTTCTTTCACCAAGTAGGGGAAGTTTTCTGTCATTATTTCTTCAAATAGGTTTTCAATATCTTGCACTCTCTCTTCTTCTGGCACCCCTATAATTCGTATGTTGGTACACTTGAAGCTGTCCCAGAGGCTCCTTACACTATCTTCGTATTTTTGGATTCTTTTTTCATTTTGGTTTTCTGGTTGGGTGTTTTTTTGCTTCTTCATATTTCAAATCTTTGGCTTGATTCTTGCGCTCCTCTGGTCTGCTGTTGGGAGTCTGTATAATATTCTTTATTTCAGTCAGTGTATGCTTAATTTCTAGTTGGTCCTTTATCATAACATCGAGGGTCTCACTAGATTTCTTGAGGGTCTCATTGAATTTTCTAGAAAATTCTTGAAAAACCTTAAAAGTGTGGTTTTGAACTCTATATCCAGTAGTTTGCTTTCCTCCATTTCTGTCATTTGTTTCCTGTTTCTTTGTCTCAGCATTTTTTATGCTTCGCTGTGTCAATAGAGTGGCTTTCTGTGCTAAGTGTCCTATGGGGCCCAGTGGCTCAGCCTCCCCAATTACCTGAGGTAGACACTCTTGGTGCACCCCTTTGTGGGCTTTGTGCACAGTCTTGTTGTAGTTAAGCCTTGATTGTTGTAGGTAACACTGGGAGGATTTGACCTCCAGGCCAATTGGCTGTGAGAATCAGCTGTATCTACGGTGGGAGAACTTCTGTGCTGGAGACACCCTTATGGGGCAAGACTTGCTTCAGTGGGGCTTTGGTGCTCACTGAGTCTGCCCCCTGAGTGTGTCCCTTATGGATCTGAGTTGTAATTGGATGGTCCCACTCTGACCACTGGGTACACTGGCTCTTGGATCTAAGGAGGTGCTAATCTAGCCTCTGCCTGAGGCTACCCAGCAGAAGCCAGCTGTAAAGCAATGCAAGTTGCCCTGGTGCCTTGGGGCAGCTGCAGTTTGTTAAGTAATTTTCAGATTACAAGGGGCCGGGCCTTTCATATGCAAAAGCCTCTGTGCACGGCTTGGTCCCAGTGCATCAACAGGGTGGGCGGAGCGAGCAGTATGGCTGCTCTCAGTCCTGCCCTCAGAGGCTCCGGCAATTGCTGCGAGTGCCTCTGAGAGAAAGCTGCCCTCGAGTTCCGACCGATGCCAGACAGTCCCGTTTCTCCCGTATGAGTCTGGGTCCCCAAAGACTCGCCCGGAACTGGAGCTCAGAGCCTGAGACTCCCTCCCAATTGAAAAAGACAACCGTGTTCTCAGCCGCCAGCCCGCTCTGCATGCACCTCCTCACCTTTATATTTTACTTACGCACCACATCTCCTCTGAGTCTCGGTATGCTTTTCTCTTTCCTTCTAGTTGTAGAATTTCCACTCAGCCAGCCTCCCTGTGGTTCTGGATGATGTCCGTTCCGTCTTTTAGTTGTATTTTTGAAGTGGTTGTGCGAGCAGCAATCTCCGATGTTTACCTATGCCGCCATCTTGGTTTCTCTGTCTAAAATTTAAATTCTTTATTGCTTAAAGTATTACATAAGTGTCCTTTTCCCCCCATTGACCTCTCCCCGGCTGCCCCCACCCCCCAGCACATGCCCCCATCTCCCCACCCCCCATCTGTGTCCATTGGTCATGCTCATATGCATGCATACAAGTCCTTTGGTTGATCTCTTACCCCCTCACCCTGCCCTCCACCTTTCTTCATAGGTTGGACAGTCTGTTGGATGCTTCTATGACTCTGGTTCTATTTTTGTTCATCAGTTTATGTTTATTATATTCCACAAATGAGTAAGATCATGTGACATTTAACTTTCTCTGACTGGCTTATGTTGCTTAGCATAATGCTCTCCAGTTCCATCCATGCTGTTGCAAATGGTAAGAATTCCTTCTTTTTTACAGCAGCATAGTATTCCATTTTGTAGATGTACCACAGTTTTCTAATCCATTCATCTGCTGATGGGCACTTAGGCTGTTTCCAAATCTCAGCTATTGTAAATTGTGCTGCTATGAACATAGAGGTGCATATATCCTTTCTTATTGGTGTTTCTGTTTTCTTGGGCTATATTCCTAGAAGTGGGATTATTGGTTCAAAAGGCAGTTCCATTTTTAATTTTTTGAGGAAACTTCATACTGTTTTCCACAGTGGCTGCACCAGTCTGCATTCCCACCAACAGTGCAAGAGAGTTCCTTTTTCTCCGCATCCTCTCCAGCACTTGTTGTTTGTTGATTTGTTGATGATAGCCAGTCTGGCAGGTGTGAGATGGTACCTCATTGTTGTTTTGATTTGCATCTCTCATACCACATTTTCTTTATCCATTCATCCGTTGACAGGTATTTAGGTTGTTTCCATATCTTGGCTATTGTGAATAATGCTGTGATGAACATGGGAGTGCAGATATCTCTATAATATACTGATTTTATTTCCTTTGGATATATATCCAAAAGTAAAATTTCATATAGTAGTTCTATTTTTAATTTTTTGAGAAGCCTTCATAATGGCTATACCAATTTACATTTCCCACCACAGTGTATAAGGGTTCCCTTTTCTCCACATCCTCACCAACACCTGTTATCTCCCCACCTGCCCCCCCCACCCCCCGCCCTGAAAAAGTCATTCTAACAGGTGTAAGGTGCTGTCTCATTAAAACAGCATGATGGCCCGGCTTAGCCGGTTTGCTCTGTGGATAGAGCATTGGCCTTTTGACCGAAGGGTTCGATTTTGGTCAAGGGCACTTACCTCAGTTGCAGGCTCCTCCCCAGCTGAGGCCCTGGTCAGGACACATGCAGAAGGCAACCAATCAATGTGTGTCTCTCACATCGATATTTCTCTCTGTCTTTCCCTCTCTCTTCCACTCTCTCTAAAAATCAATGAAAAAATATCCTTAGATGAAGATTAAAAAATAAAAAAATAAAACAGCATGGGTGAATACAGTTAACAATACTTTATTGTGTTTTTGAAGTTTGTTAAGAAGGTAGATCTTAAGCAGTTTCACTGTCAAAAAAAAAAAAAAGAAAGAAAATGGTAACTGTGTGGCAATGAATATGTTAACTAACTTATTATAATGATCATTTCACAATGTAAACAATGTTTTGATACCAAAACATCAAATGATACACCTTAAATATATACAATTCCAATGTATCAATTATATCTCAATAAACCTGAAAAAAATTTAAATCAAATTTATAGAGGTTAATATTTGGAATATCATGCATGGAACTGGAGAGCATTATGCTAAGCAAAATAAGCCAGTCAGAGAAGATAAATATCACATGATCTCACTCATTTGTGGAATATAATGAACAACATAAACTGATGAACAGAAACAGATCCAGAGACAGAGAAGCATGGATCAGACAGTCAAACCTCAGAGGGAAGGCAGGGGAAGGTGGGGTAAGGGAAAGAGATCAACCAAAGGACTTATATGCTAGCATATAAGCCTAACCAACGGACACAGACACCAGGGGAGTGAGGGCATGAGTGGGGGCGGGGTGGAGGAGCAATGGGGGGGATAAGGACACATATTTAATACCTTAATCAATAAAGAAAAAATAAAATAAGAAAATTTATAGAGGTTAAGAATAATTTTCTTCTCTCTCTCTTTTTTTTTGCCAGGCTTCCTGGAAGCCCAGAGCCAAGTTTTTCATCTGAATACGGTGGCTCTGTCAATCATTCATTTATTTTACTAAAGACATTCATTTGTGTGGCTACTAGAGTCCAGGTACCAGAGATGCAAAGATGAGTATGATGTGATGCCTGCTCTCCAATAATGCTAATAGAAGAGACGGGAGTACACATGCTACAATGAAAGCCAATCGTAGTTCTGTTGGAATGCAGTGGAAGGACTGACTAATTCCTTGGAGGCATAGGTAAGCTATCACAGAGGGTTTCTATCTTGAAGGATGGGTAGAATTTCTTCAAGCAGACAAGGAGGGGAGTAGGCAGGGTGGGGCCAGTGTAGCTCCCCAATCCAATGTTGTTTGGAGATGAATGCTCGACCCAGGGAAGATGGCATCAGTGGGTGGTATGGGAAAGGGACTCAACACAGGGACATTGGTGGCTGTCCCTCAAGCCCTCTCCTCTAAGCCACACAACTCAATCTCTCCCTAGATGACTTTGGTTCCCTTTGAGCCACTGTCCCTCTGCTGGAACCAAGGTACAGAGGCTGTGAGTGAGACCTTGTGCACTGGCCCTTTAAGAGGGCTCCTGGGTTTCAGTAGTCTCCTATCTCACCCAGGCAGATGGAATCCCCACTGATTTTCATGACAGATGTTATGTGGACTCCTCTTCCCAGCACTGGTTGAGACCCCGTGCTCCTCAGGGAGAACCTCTGCAGCTGAGATATCCCTCCAGAGTCTCAATTGCCGCATGTGGGTGTGGGGTCAGCCCTTTTCTAGTCTCCATCTTTCTTACCAGTCTCGAAGTGGCTTTTTTTTCTGTAAATCCTTAATTATACGACTTCTGTTCAGCTCGTCTTCAAATGGTTATCTAGGTTGATTGATGATAACATTTGATGTGGTACTACGAGGAGGTGAGTGTAGCTTCTACCTACTCCGTGATCTTGGATTCCTTCCACACTTACCGCTTTAATCACTCAGGAAAACCAAGGTTTTTAGAAGCCAGAAATGGGGATGAAGACTAAGTATATATTTCTTATTATAAATCTCAATTTCACACCTTGATATGGGTAATCTTAAATTTTTGACCTTTCTAATGTGTGTGTAGTGGTCTCTCAATGTGGTTTGAATCTCATTGTGGTGTCTTGTCAGATATCACTTAATCTCATTTGGCAATTAACTTTAAGTTCTCTGTGGACAAGTGAAGTTGATTTTGGTTTTGTACATTTGGCTCAGAATATTAAAGAGGACAGAACATTCCTCTCAAAGCCAGAGTATTGACAACAAGGTGGAACTGGAGTAAGAGACTCTTTCAATAAGAGATAGATGAAAAGGAAGAGGAAATAGGCTTCTAAGTGTTAAAAAACAAAATTTAACTGAGTAAATTTTAAGATCTAATTGCCTTTATTCAATGATTCATGAATTGGCCAGTACCTTATTTAGAAAACAGAAAAGAGTTCCAAAAAGTTATATGACATGGAAGGCCTTTATAGGCAGAATGATGTGGGACAAGCAAGCTGCTAGCAATTGTTTCAAGCAAGATTACCTTTTCTTAGGGGTCAGAATGGCAGGGATTTTCAGGTGGATTCCTTCACTAGTGTTGGTCAGGAAATTTCAGAGTGACTGTAAAGATTACATTGCTGGGAGAGGCTGAAACTGCAATTAAATTAGGTATTAAGTCTTCGTTTGCTGATGTGGGGCTTAGCCCAAGTGACTCTGTTTTGGGCCTGTTGTTTCTTTTGAGCACTATGTATCTACCACTTCTAACTCAGAAATTTCCCTTCCCATCTTTACCTACTCTCTCACTGTAATGGTTTGTCATTTTTGGAATTTCTCTCATACAGTAGACAGAGCTCACTGTGGATTATAAGATCATTACTTATCATCATCTATATCATACTAGAGGCCCAGTGTATGAAATTCATGTATGGGTAGGGTCCCTAGGCCTGGCTGGCAATCAGGGTTGATCTGCAGGGCAACCAGCAGGGTGATGGCCGGGGGGAGAGGGGGCGCTGGCACCTGCCTTGGCTGGCCTGGGACCTGTGGGCTGGGGGCAGCTCCTGCGTTGAGCATCTGCCCCCTGGTAGTCAGTGTGTGTCATAGCGACTGGTCATTCTGCTGGTCATTTAGCTGTTCAGTTGATTTGCATATTAGGCTTTTATTATATAGGATTAGTATATCATAATCACTTATTAGTTGTATTATCCTAGCTATGCATTTTACCACAAGGTACCACCAAACCAAGGAAAACAGCTGATTTCAATTCTCTGTTTTTTTAAAAATATATTTTATTGATTTTTTACAGAGAGGAAGGGAGAGGATAGAGAGTTAGAAACATCAATGAGAGAGAAACATTGATCAGCTGCCTCCTGCACACCCCCACTGGGGATGTGCCTGCAACTAAGGTACACGCCCTTGACTGGAATCGAACCTAGGACCTTTCAGTTCGCAGGCTGATGCTCTATCCACTGAGCCAAACCGGTTAGGGCTTTATTCTCTGTTTTGCTGAATCTAGAATAGTTGGAGTTTGATGTTTTTTGACTGGGGGAACAGTAAAAATTATGTAGAAAGCATCAATTCTCCAGAGATTTATGAGCAAGCCAGAAGTCAATTTCGCCCCCCGCCCCGCCCCCCCCCCCAACACACACACACACACACACACACACACACACACACACACAACTGGACTGACAAATGACTGGATAAATGGCAAAGAAGTAAAATGAAATTTTTGGAGTGGACTCCAACAGAATAATTTAATGTCACAGTTTATTACAATAGGGATATATCAACTATAGTATTTGGACAAATATGGTTAGAAAGAAAAGCAAGATGAGGTCTTATTTTATGGGGCAGAAAATGCACTTAGTTTTTTTCTTATTTAATAATATCTTTGGTCTCTTTTCTACAGAAGTGTTCCTGTATTTAGTAATGTGTATTTGCATGCAGACTTACACATTACTTCTGATTACTCTGGCTACTTAGGGCTTTTCAAATGTGGGTTATTATCATTTTGTAGTTTATATATGCACATTATATTGAATATTTCTTTAGTGTCAGTGAGAAAATAAATCATTGGTATGAGAAAACACTGGCATTACAAGGTATTCATCTGGAATTATTCAACCTTTCACAAGCAAATGAGAAAGATTATAGGATTAGACCAAATCCTGGATTCCTTTTCCTCTCTGCCCATCTGTATTCATTATAGTTGAAAGATAGACAAATGAAACTATTGGTAGCTCAGTCTTTAAAGCTTTATTACAATTTAAAAGCATTAAAAAGGAGAGAAAATGGAAAAATCTTATCAAGGCTTGAAATGATCTTCATATTGAATAGTTGAAATTTCCAGTTTAGTGACAATGAAGAATGAAGATAGGTGTTGTAAAGATATGACTTCATTATTGGTATCACTCAGTATTTGCAATTTTAAAGAATTGATTATAGAGTTTTTAAAGGCTTCTGTCATAATATAGAACTGACAATTGGGCACATCACTAGAGGAAATGAAGTGGGTCCGTGGTTTTTCATTCTGTATAAATTACATAGAGCAAACCCACAGCCTTGGCTAAGAATCCAAGATTCCTCCGGTGTGTTGCTCTGGCTATTGTTATGCTTGTTTGAGTCCAGGAATGTGCACTGAGAAGATGGAAAGGTCAGAGAGCACAAAGCTGCCACATAAAATACAGAGGATATTGTTAATTTTTCCCCAGTATTCATTTTTCTCCCCTTCCCCAAAAATCTAGGAATCCAACTCCCACTTTAATCTAGGAATCCAACCTTTGATAACATAGCTCATGGGCTCCAACAGGGAGCTGAGCTCACACCAGGTCCAGGGGGTTCCTGATTGGTGGAAGGGTGATTCCATCACCACTGTCATAGTGATGGATTCTGGAATAGTCATGTGTCACAATAATAGACCCTGGCCAGGGATTTTGGGTAGAATATTTTCTTTGGTTTTAAGAGTGGGCCACCAGGCACTTGGATACCTTCTCTTCCTCTGGACACATGTTTATAATGTTAGGTCTGAAATTATTGCAGTCAACTTGAAACAGACACACGGAGAAGAGGATCAAAGAGATGTGAGCCAGAACTCTGATCAAATCATATCTGATCACAGCTTTTTGAGCTGTGAGCTAATAAATTTCCTTAACTGTTTATGCAAATTTACTAGTAAGTGAGCTGTTTCTTGTAGCCAAGATTATCTCTCCTGATACAGAAAGGAGTTACACTTCAAACCCAAGTGGTTCCTAATCCACAGGGTCTATTTCAGGGATCCCTTGGCCAATTTGATCTAACGAGAGGGTCAGATAGATGCTCTCTTCTGGTCCAGACCTATTTTAAAATTTCACTTTTTGTGGTCATGCTTTTCAAAGTTTTCTGGTTTGTAAGTCTAGACCAGTGATGGCGAACCTATGACACGCGTGTCAGAGGTGACACGCGAACTCATTTTTTTGGTTGATTTTTCTTTGTTAAATGGCATTTAAATATATAAAATAAATATCAAAAATATAAGTCTTTGTTTTACTGTGGTTGCAAATATCAAAAAATTTCTATATGTGACACGGCACCAGAGTTAAGTTAGGGTTTTTCAAAATGCTGACGCGCCGAGCTCTAAAGGTTCTCCATCACTGGCCTAGACAGTACTTCCATTACATCTCTGCTGGAATGGATCTTTGAGATGTAATCTGATTCCAATGCCCATCCTTGGGTCCAAAAGTGGCTATGGAAATTAGATACAATGGTTCTTCTCTCTGGTGGTCCATCATCTCCAACACAATTTCTAATGAGAAGACCTGTCTGTGGGAGATGAAGTCTTACTACAAGACTCACTTCTGGCTCCTCTAATTTCCCAGGCAACTTTTAATTTTATAATAGTTTTGGTCCAGGCATACAATTAGTTTTGGGAACCCCTGTTGAGCCCTTAATAGCTAAAAGTAGAAACTATTGTGATGGAGGCAATTTGGCATTGAAAAGATTTGGTCAGGTATAATGATAAAACTGGCATCCTAAATAATCTCTAGGCCCCATAAGAATAGCTGGATTGCACTCCAAGGGTAAAATATCTATTGTTGGGCCACTATATACAGATAAACTTTTACAGTGAGGGGTCTATGATGTTCATGCTGTGTAATATTGTAAATCTGCAATCAGATAGGTATGTTTTGCACTTTTGTTTAAATAGAACTATCAAGTCAAGACCAGTGGTTTCACATTTGGTTGTGAGTTGGGGTGGGGGTGAGGGGCAAAGCACTTGGCTGTCATTGTATCTTAAATAAAACACCTTAATTCAATGTATATTTGATACCATTCTGAATATTGGGCAGATTTGTAGGCAGAAAAATCTGACTCTATTATATCTATAACCCCTAGCAATGTTGGGCTTCTTTGTTCTTGACATCTAAAAATGATTGTAAAACAATTAAAATTTTTATTGTAATATCTGGGATGATACAAAGTGGAGACATTCATAACATACTACAAAACTGTTAACTTTTTAATTTATCTATTCTCCAAAGTCTCAAACATCATGGCATGGTAGGTGGGCTCTAATCTGTTATTCTCCCAACATTTCTTCAGGGCTTCAAAAATATCTCTTGCTCTCCATTATCTCATCTCTACTCTCTTCTGTGTATATTTTCTTCTCTTACAGAGTACATTTGGCCCTTTCCTATAAAAATCAATAAGGCCAATCTAGGATTCTCTTGTATCACCCTGTCATCCATTACTGCACAAAGAGGCCAAGGAATTGCGTGTGTGAGGAAAGAGTTCTCCTTAGCATTACTTAAAAAAATTATTTAATTTTTTAGCATCTGTTTTGTTTTATTAATCCTCACTGAGGATATTTTTTCCCCATTGATTTTTAGAGAGAGTGAAAGGAAGTAAGGGAAGGGGAGGGAAGGAAGAGACAAAGAGACAGAGAAAGAGAGAAACATCAATGTGTCTTTCTCACATTGATTGGTTGCCTCCTGCATGCACCCTGACTGGGGCCAGGATGGAACCTGCAACCCAGGTACATGCTCTTCAGAGAGAATTGAACCTATGACCCTTCAGTGCTCTGGCCAATGCTCTAACCACTCAGCAGCATAGGCCAGGGCTAGCAACAGTTTTGATCTGACCAATATCTACCTTTCCCAACATCATTTCCCAACACAGCCCCCCACACTTGGCTTCTTCCATCAACAGATTTTAAGCAGAGAAGTGGCATGATAATATTTACATTTTAGCAAGATCACTCTGGTCTATTTGGGAAATGGGTTGGGGCTGCTATTGAGGTGAGAAGGAGGAGAGATAGTAGGGAAATAAATTAAGAAACTGTAGGATTGTCTAGAAAAGAGATGTGGATAGTTTGGACTAGGGTGGTGGCAAAGGAGATAGAAATAAGTTGAAAGATTTGAGACACATTTCTGTTTAGGAAAGAAATGAGGTTGTTATCCAGAGTAGAAAATATAAACAGAAGAGCTTGTTCATAAGGTAAAATACTGAGGTTGGTTTTGGACATGTTGAGTTTGAGGAGTTATGGGATATCTACTTGAAGTGTTCCTTGGGCATTTGGTTTAGATAAATCTGGGGCAGAGCTAGAGACAGGGATTTGGGAGTTGCCAGCTTATGGATATGGCTGTTGAGCACATGTGTGTGATGAGTGTATCTCAGAAAAGCATATACACTGGGGGCACCGGCTGGCCAACAGCAAAGCCCCGGGGAGCACTGTCATCCAACAGGTGAACAAAAGAGACTTGAGAGAAAACCATGGAAATATGGGACAGAATCTGACAACACTTGTTTTTTAGATCAAGGAAAGTAAAATCCTAATGATTTATTACTTGATCAGACAACCACAACACACAAGTGCATCAGCAGAATATAGTGCTCAATTCTGAGTGCCAGCCGTTTATAAGGACATTGACAAACAGAGCGTGTTGGGAGGAAGCCCATCAGGGTGGTGAGGAATAAAGCAGAGAGGTTAATGCTTTCACATAGAGAAGATATGTAGGGAGAACACATTCACCATGTGGGAAAAAAAATAGCTTTGTTTTTATGTTCCAGAAGGAATAACGAGGCAGTATAAGAAACACACTTCAGTCAATATAAAGACTAATTTTACAAGTGGTTGAAAAATAGAATAGGTTGATTTGTTCAGAGTGAGAATCCCTTTGAGCAAGGTAATATTCTTGTCCTGAGTAAGATTTACCTGTTGACATAGTGTTGAATTTGAGAAGCCAGTGATTCTGTAAAATTGTCTCTGTGTGTACATATTTCATGCACACATTTCAGGTCACTACACGTATGGGGTCAGTGTGTCATGCAGTAAGTTCTGGGTGGCTGTAAGGAATGACATTTATTCGTTGGAGGCTGGAAGTGAAAGTGACACGAATTCCCACCACGTCCTTATCTGCACTCATGAAATTTTGTTGAGAATCCCTCTGAGAGAGAACGTCTCAGCATTGAGTCCGTTTTGTGGCCTTGAGCTGAGACAGTTGACGGGACATCTTACAATAGGAATAAGGGCAAGATGCCCTAAGGGCTTCACATACATTTATATCAAAATTCTGTGAAGGAAAATCAATATTTTGCTTCTGGCAATGAAAATCCAAACCTCACCAAATTACTGGGAATGAACACTTTATTACACTTTATTTTCAAACACCAGAGAAGAGGGGGAGAAAACACCCATCAAGCTGAACAAATTCTTCATGATATCCCTGGATATAACATGGTGTGATGGGCTTGGCAGTGACCCTGTTAGGGAACTACTATAACCTTTCATTCAAGTCTTTTTTAAAAAAACTTCCTCAGTGAATCCTTTTCCGATCACTCAATCTAAAATTTCACCCCACCCAATACTTCCTTTCCTCGATCTCTGCATCATGTTTCCCTTCACACTTGTCTTTCCCAGAAGCAAGATCTTAGACAAAGATTTGATGCAGGTGGTTGGTATGTGAGATGATCCCAGGTAGGCCAGTGGGACATGGGGGAGTGAGACAGGGAAGGGGAGAAAGTGAATGCAGGTGTGGCAATCAGCAGGTTATTGCTGTGGGCAAATGGGATGGAGTCCTGCTGGGGATCTCTGGGAGGCTGTGTGGAAATGCCTTGGATACTCCTTGGAGTATATCTGAAGCATAAGGCAGTTGGGGTGTTTATCCATCACTTCTCATCAGCCCGTGGTTGAGAGCTGCTGTAGGGGGTTGGGACTTTTAACTTCCCCGCAGTTCTAGTCTCTGTGCTGGGGCAAGTGCCATCCCGCTGTCAGAGCAAGCCCTATGCGTTGCAGGAGCTCACACTTGGAGGCCTAGGGTCAGGATGCACGGGAATCTGTGAAGGGCACTGATAGGATCTGCTAGAGAACTTGTTAATTCTCTACTAGGCTGTATATATATTTTGGTTAATCCTCACACGAGGATATTTCTCCATTGATTTTTTAGAGAAAGTGGAAGGGAGAGAGACAGAGAGACACATCAATGTGAGAGTGACACTTCGATTGGTTGCTTCTTGCACGCACCCTGACCAAGGCCAGGGAACCTGCAACCAACTGAGGTACGATGCCCTTGACTAGAATCGAACCCCATACCCTTCAGTCTGTGGGTCGATGCTTTATCCACTGAGCCAAACTAGCTTGACTGGGCTGGACTGTATATTTTACTTATATTTATTGTCTGTCTCCTACGATAACATAAGCTTCACAAAGACAAGGACTTTTCTGTTTTGTTTACTGGGTGGCACTCAGAAATGGTTTCCGAGTTATTCAATATTTAGCAACTACTAATTAGTGCCTACCTGCAGCAGGTACTCCCATTCTTTGATATCATGATCTCCAAAGGGCTGGGTAGATCTCCACTGTCTTTATAACTAATAATTAGCCTATCCTGAGTCAAGATTAAGAATTACAAGGGAAGAGTGATAATTAGACACTTTTGTTGTAATCCATATTTTTGGTAAATAAATAAAGAACTGTGACAACATGAACTTCTCGATCAGAGAAAGTTCAATAGCGGGTGGGAGAGAAAATGCACATAACAGATCAGGGTGCTTATTCTAACCGCAGCTTCCACAGAGAAGGTCTGGACACATGGTATCCAAATCTCTGGCAGATGGTTGGTTTCTGGTCTCAGGCGGAAGTTGTAATCTTAGGGTCATACTCAGGGAAGTTGCTTTTGCTCTGGACTCTGTGCTCCAGTTAATGCAGACTCAGATCTGCCAAATGGCACAGATGAATCACTGACTGTGTAACCAACAACGTTTCCAGAGTGTTGAACATGTGTGACTGTTGAATTACATCGCGCCTGCCTGAGCTTTTTTCTAGCAACTCTTACCTGCAGTTTAGAAAATTTACCTTAAAAATTTGGCCAATCATTCCAGCCCATCACTGGGCATTCTCTGATTCCCAGTTTTATTCCTTTCAGCTTCCTGTTATTTCTTAATTTAACAAGCCAATATTTAGCACTTATCTCTGAATCCTAATATATTTTAAAATTACTATTAATAAGCAAATATACATGAAATTTCTACTGTGATTTCTAATTGGGGACTTTTCTGTACTCAACATTGGAATAAGTTCTGTTTTAAAATCATTCCCGGGGACCTCTAGAGTATATCTCCAAAGTTGGGGAGGAAATTTATTTCTAAGTGCAAATCCAAACATTTCTAAAGTGTAACGGCAGGAGGAACATTTAGAGACATTTGTTTTATGTAGACATATCTGTCCTGGAAGTAAAATCCCCAAAAGAGGTAACTTAGACATTTTTAGTAAATTAGGTCATCATCATCAAAATAACATTTCTGAATATTATTTATCCTGGGTTATTAAGCTGGGCATCGCACAAAACAAAAGTGGTCATCTCTAAAGGCCTGTAGGAGAATTAAACATGGTTGGGAGGTCCTGTACCCAAATTCATCAAGGTTTGCTAAGAGAGGCGGTGAGTTGAGGGGTTAGTGTTTTTTGGGACCCTTCTGTCCCAAAGATTGTATTTAAACCACAGCACATCAGTCAAATCATTAGGTCCTGGGTGGATCCACCAAAGCCATATAGGTCTTGCCTGAGACTTTGGACTTTCAATCCCGAGAGGTAACAACCAACAGTGGCACAAACCAACAAATGGACAAACCATGTGTTTGTGAAAACACTAGAAAATAAATTAGACAAATAGAGAAAAAGCGTTTACGTTATGTTAAAAAATTAGGGACAAGAAAATGTACATTTTTATCTGCAAGCTCCCTTGGTATTCCGTAAAGGTTTTCTCTCAAGTAGAACAATGAGTTTGCTGGTGTGATAAATTAGCAGACACCTCCTTTGGTGTGAAGTATTCCTGTGTTGCAAATCACTGATTTTATTAGATGGCAGCTCTAGCAGCAGTCTAATGCTGCCTCATGAAAAATCCATAACAATTCAATCTCATTTTAATGATTCTGGAAAATAATAGGACATATTTGAGAGCAGCCCATTTACTCATAGTCTCACTTTCTAGTCATGCCTGTTAAAGTGAATGTGATTCATGGACTTTTGTGGCTATTATTATTGTTGTTATTATTTATTTTTAGCAATGTATGAACCCAACCCAGTTTATCTTTACCTGCCTGATTCACACATCATTTCTCCTCTTAGCATATATCTTGCATCTTGCATATGTTACAGCTTGCCTACTTATTTATTTGGTTTCTAAGCTCATTGGAGAAAGATCAAAACTAATTCAGATGAATGTTTAAAACCATTATGAGACTTGCTTATGGAAAAAACGCACATATGGCTTACATATTTAGTTTAGAGAATAACTGAAAATAACTGTACCTAAGATTCTCTTCAGACTTATAATTAGAGAAAAGGAGGAGTTTCTAAAATAAACCAAAAATTGATGAAAGCCAATCTAAGTCATTCCTGTTAAAGTGAATGTGATTAATGGAACGCTGTCCTATTTGCCTTCTAATTTCATTTTGTTTACTTCTGTGTAAATCTTTATTCATGTGGCACCTTCATTGTGTGAAAGTCACGCTATTTTCCTGTCATCACAGACCCTCTGGGAGCACAAGAGTGTGATGTGTACTCTCAAATAGGTCACTTTCTTTCTTTTTTGAATATAGTTAGAATAATTTATCTTTGCAGGCTCAATATTGGAAAAGAATAGGACATTACTCTATTTTTGTATGTTCTGGTTCTTGTGTTAGGACAAAATCTATCCATTGATTAGACTGTATACATCTTTCAAATATCTCAAGGTAGGAGATCATGATACATAACAAATTCCATCGTTGTTTAAATTATTTTTCTAGATGGACATATTTATTATGGGAATATGGTCTTTGCATTATTTTTCCAGTTAGGATCATCATTCATCAATAGCAAATATTCAGTCTGCTAATAAAATAACAGTCTGTACCTCTGTTTTTATTACTATTTTCTGCTACATATGCTTTTAGTGTGATGTATATTTATTGGTGTACAACTTCAGCAATATGAAGACTGTTGACATTATTCTTTTGTTTATTACATTTGAATGGTTTTGACCACCATTTGTTGTCTGCTGCTATTAAGAAATCCTTTAATAGATACACAATATTTTGAAGGTAGTGGCAACAATAATTTCCTGAGAGAAAATCAGAGTACTGAAATAATGATAGAAGCCTGTTCAGTTGCCTCAGTTTGCCCAGGGAGACTTTGAATAGGTTGGTCTGGAGAGATACAGATTGAAATAAATGCAAACATTTTTTGTGGGTGTGCAGGACCATTTACCCAACTCACCATTGTTGGAGGTCAGGGACGTCACATTCTGTTATCTGTCACGTTAAATAATTAGCATTTCTAGAAACATTGGTGACCATTCATAGAGGGCCTTGGCCTTTCATGGGTCATATTTCATCATTTCTCTAGTCCTGCCTTTCTGAAAATTTTCAGCTAAATATATTTGCTTCATCCTATTGTACCTCAGGTAATTAAGAGATTTATTAACATACAAAAAGCAGAGAGCATAGTCCAGATAACCGGTTTATATGGAGAATGGCTGATTTGGACCATACCATAATGAAAATCTTTTTAAAAACTAAAGGAAAAACAAGTAACTTAACATAAACTTAGGCTGATTTTTCTTATGACAGATGTAGATGTCAATGAATCATTCACAAATTCTCCAACAATTGCAGAGTATTTTGTTTTTAAATGGATTTTATTTTTTAAGTATGAAAATATCTCACTGCAATATTTATTTTTTCACTTTTCTCAAGAAATATCTGCTAGGGAGTAGGTTGTGGGATAGCTGACCCATTATCTTCTCCATCCTATATCAGTATTGGTGCTGGTATCTTCAACATATATGTTCAGTCTTTCTAATTCCGAAGTCAATCCTTGATCGATTCTGAACAAGGTGGGCTTTATAATGGTAGACTTGTACTCATGGGCTGGTGGGTATAGGCTTCCTGGTGCAGTGATAGGTTCTGTATTCAGGATGCTTGGAGGAATGCGTGGGTTGTCAGGCACGGATGTACTTTGGAGATATGCATGCTTTAATACAGATACAGTATCTTAACAATATGGTTATTTCTTTTATATTATGATTCATTCCAATACTGGCATATTACCTTTTTCTTGACCACTTTCCCAAATGTTCTTACTTGTCCTTCAGACCACTTTCAAGAAACCTAAGTAAGTTGCCTGGACAAACAGAAGGTATCCCATTGTCAAGAAAGTAGTAAAGAACATCTCTGGAGCATGTGGGGAAAGTAGTAAAGAACATCTCTGGAGCATGTGGCCTAATTTGTATTTACTCTCTGAATTCGTGTGTTCTTCCTTGTACCTGTGATGGTTTCTAAACCATAAGGAGCTGGACTGTGGAGACAATTTGCCTCCTACACTCATTGTCTCTTCTTTTCTTAACTTTTCCTCAGCTTCTGAAGTTCCCACAGGATCAGAGTAATGGATCTATGATGCTGTTGGTGGTTGGTGCTGGAGTGTGGAGAAGATGTTTAACATTGTTTCAGGGGATATATGAGATCAAAAGATAAATTTGGCATAGTTTCCAAAGGTCAAGCTGCTATTTCTTAAAGTTCTGCAATTTAGACTGGGCTCAGCACGGTTGTTCTGCTGCTCTACCTGGTGACTGATGGAGCTGGAGAATTTACGGCATCTTCTTTACTCACATGTCTGGTGCCTCAGCTGCAAGGGCTGCAAGAGCTGGTGGCTAGGCATGCATCTCTCTTTCTCTTTCCACATGGTCTCTCTACTAGGAAAGCGGGACCTGTTTACATGGTGGCTCAAGGCCAAGAAAGAACATTCTAAGAGAACAATCCCCATTGTGAAATCACTTTTCAAGCTTCTGCTTGTATCATACTAATGTCCCATTGGCTAGAGTAAGTCATGTAGCCCAGCCCATGAAAGGTTTTGCAGGATTCATTTGGGAGTTTGCCAACCTAAAGTCTACCATATAGAGAGTGATATACCAAGTTTACATCAATTTTAAAAATGAAGCAGTTGATTTGAAGATAACTTTGCCTTTTTGGTAGTCTAGGACTCATCCACTCTGGAGAAGGCATTTATTTTTTTTTCTGCTGCTGAGAACTGACCCAAGCAATTTTGGTGTGCACAAATATTAGGTTCTTTTTGGTGTCTTGTTAATGGTTGGTGGCAATGAGGGTTAAATACTCGCTCATAACCATG
This sequence comes from Myotis myotis, assembly GCF_014108235.1. NCBI lineage: Eukaryota > Metazoa > Chordata > Mammalia > Chiroptera > Vespertilionidae > Myotis > Myotis myotis. The sequence goes on along the minus strand of NW_023416313.1, from coordinate 54,194,115 downwards.
TATTAGGTTACTAGGAAAGCAAGTCTCAGACTAATTGCTGCTACTCACATTGACCTTTCTGCAAGCAGGCACAAAACAATCCTAAACCAGTTCTATAAATGTCATTTAAGGATCTCACCTAGGGCCCCATTCCTAAGGATAAAGATTCCAGGGCTCACTAGTGTCTTACCTCCTGTTTTAGGAAGCATGGAGAGTGCCAATAAAATATTATAGCCAATTACCATTTCTCCACTGCTACTAATTTCCCAAATGAAAGCTCCATTTTATCCATTAACAAGCCACTAATTCCACCAATGAAAACCCACTTCTGACATTATGTTGAATAGGAAAATTCTGGCATTGAAGGGAGAAAATAATGACTGAAGCCTTTTTAGTCATCACCTCTAGTGTATGACTTTTCTAATAAAGATGAGCTAATCATCTCCAGAATGTGGGTTTCTGATTAGGGCAATATCCTGCCCCAAGACTGTGATGGTAACCAACACACAATCTGTACTAAAGGATATTAAAACGAAGTATAGATACCATAATATGTGCCTTAAAGGCTGCGCTAGTGGAAAAAATTGCCACATTTTTCACCACAGTATAGGATATTAAGATCTTGGGATTAAACTTTGTGGACTCATTGCTTCTGGAAAGAGCAACATCCCAGTTAGGTAACTTTCCAACACTAATTTAAATTTCATGTAAATTTGAAAAGTTCATAATTAAAATTTTATTAAAATGTTTTATTTATTTTCTATTTTCAAACATATGCATAAGTAGGAGAAGCTGTATCTATCACCTAGCTTCGTGCTGATCAATTATGACTAATCATTTCTACTCCTCCCCAACCCCCTCCCAGCTGAATTATCTTAAAGTCCCAGATATCATGTTATCTCATCTGTAAATAATTCAGTGTGTATATGTGTATTTCTAACAACAGATAAGGATTTTTCCGTTAGCAGAAGCACAAAATTACTAATACATTGAAGAAATGAATAGTTCATCAATGCCCAGTCAGTGTTCAAATTTCTCTGAATAATAAATATCTATTTATAATTGGGTTGTTGGACTCAGGATTCAAACAAGGTTTGCAGATTACGTTTGGTTGATATGCACCGTAGGTCTTATATTTCTTGTGGTAGACCCAGGCAGGGTTTCTTAGTCTCAGCACCATTAACAATTTTGACTGGATAATTATTTGCCATGGGGGTTGTCCTGTCATTGTAGGATATTTAGCAGCATCCCGGGTCTCTACCTACTAGATACAGATAGTACCAGCCCCTCGTGTGACAAACAAAAATGTCCCAAACATTGCCTAATGTCCCTTGGGGCAAAATTGCCCCAGTTGAGAACCACTGATTTAGTTTTTCATTGGTAATGTTTTTTTATTTTTTTTTTAAATTAAATGATACATTAAAAATATAATAGTTGCCTAGGTACAAACAAGTTATAGAATAATGCATACAAAACCACAATGGACTACATGTGACAATTCTGTTTAGCTTCTGTTTTGAACATTTTATGTCAGTATCCAAAATGCTGAACTCTAGCATTTTTTCTTAATCTAGTGCTGCATGATTGCAATTCCTGAGGTAAACTTAGTGTCCACTAACATCTTTGGATACAAACCAAGTTCTCTGAGAAAAATTTGGATATTTATATTCCCACATACACTAGAATCCATAATTATAATCAGATACTACAGATTTCATTTAAAAAGTAGAAATGAGCCCTTATAATATTTTTATATCTATATATGTAATTTTAGCCAACCAATAGGGCCTCTCAAAATCCTTTGACTTGCAAAGTATGGTTTAAGGGAATTGCTTTAATAATTTTCTGTATTCAGATAAAATCTCTTGGTTAATCTCTAAGGAATAAACACTGACTAACACCAAATATAAAATCAAAAGTTTCAATAATTTCCAAAAGTAGCTCAGAATCAATACCCTAAAGAGAATGCCAATTTTTCCAACTACAATCCCTTATTACTTTCCCAGTGGAAGATGTTAAAGCTAAATATTGTCAGTGTACAGGTGCCCACTGTGCTCTGAATATACCTTATGACTTTTGCCAATAAGGTGCTGTCTAATTTAACAGTCAGTTTTCAGTGAAATCAGACTATAGTTTCCACATTATAAAAATCCTACGTAATAAAAGCCCAGCGACTGCAACGGCAGAACGACCAGAACGACCAGAACGACCAGAACGACTGGTCAACCTGTCACTATGACATGCACTGACCACCAGGGGGCAGAGGCTCAATGCAGGAGCTGCCCCCTGGTGGTCAGTGTGCTACCACAGCGGGAGCACCGCTTGGCTGACTGGGATGAGCGGCTGCTCCCGTTGTGAACCCTGGGCCAACAGGCAGGAACCCTTGCTGCGATCATTGCCTCCTTGCTCCAGGCTCCTCCTTGCTCCCTGCAGCCGCTGGATGCCCGCAGGCCACGCAGTGCCGCTGCCGGGCTCCCAGAGCTGACCCTGGAGGCTGGGAGGTGGGTTCATGGCTGCTGCGGGACAGAGATCTGCTCCACCGCCTCTCAGTGCTATTGTCGCTGGGCCCGGCCTGACTGGGTCCCCTGGAGAGGTGAGACTCCAGCTCCATGGAAGATGCCAGACCAGGGAGCAGCCACTCAGAGGGCAGGTCCACAGACGCTCAGCTGACCGGGATGAGTGGCGCTCCCACAGCGGGCTGATCACTGCAGGCCACACCCCCCCACCGGTGCATGGAGCCTGTGCACCCGGCCTCTAGTATTTTAATAAACATCAAAAGCAACATTTTATTTATTATTATTATTATTTTTAAAAGCAACGCTTTAGAGATAGCACTATAATAGCTCTTACTATATTTCTGTCCCAAGAATAACAATTGACATTTAATAAGACTTTCAGAGCCCAAATAATTAGGGGTTGGCCTTTCCATAGCTCATCTTATAATTAATTGCACACCTGAAAGCCACATGGAAGTTAATGCCATCTTTTAAAAGTTATTTTTTTGGAATTCTCCTTAAGCTTGTCTCTTCATGCTGATTCTACATTCTTCATGTAATAAAATAAACTCTTTGTTTAACAGCAAAATTAAAAAATTAGTTCCCCCTCTACAATTTAATTAAATCTTCCAGTAGAAGCCAAAATGATAATTTTAAGATAAAAGATGCCCCAAATGGAAATGTCATCTCTTCACAGATTGAAAAATATGAAGACCTCCAATATCAGTATTTTTCCCCCTTCTCTTTTCGTGGGTGGTCGTCCATTTGCCTTCTTCCACTAGGTTGTCTACCATGGTTTGGGTTTAGAGGCTGAAGTGAAGATCCTCTCAGAAATGTATTTTGGATGCCATCCTTAGTTTCATGCAAGAGGTGAGCTAAAATCCCACATAAAAGAGGTATTGTATTATCCTTTGATTCTTCTAATGCATGTAGCTCATGGAGGAGAAATTGCCAATGGAACTCAGGTTGACTAGATTCTGCTTTGGAGGACAGATGCTGTATACTTATATTTTTTGAATTCCAAATACTCTTGAATTAATCTATACTAATAATAGAGGAATATGCAAATTGTCCAGGATGCTGTCACAGTAACAGTGACAAACCAAACAGCAGGCTGCAAGGGGTGACCAGGCCAGCGGGCGGGTTAGTGAGGGATGACCAAATGACTGAACAGCAGGCTGCATGGGGTGACCAGGCTGGCAGGGGGGCAGTTGGGGATGAACAAGCTGGCAGGGGGGCAGTTGGGGGCAAACAGGCCATCAGGGGAGGGCAATTGGGGGTGAACAAGCTGGCAGGGGGGCAGTTGGGGGCAAACAGGCCAGCAGGGGAGGGCAATTGGGGGTGATTGGGCTGGCAGGGGAGGGCAGTTGGGGGCAATCGGGCTGGCAGGGGAGCAGTTAGGCCTCAATCTGGCTGGCAGGGGAGCGGTTAGGGAGTGATCAGGCTGGCAGGCAGAAGCAGTTAGGGGCAATCAGGCAGGCAGGCAGGCGAGCAGTTAGGAGCCAGCAGTCCTGGATTGTGATAGGGATGTTCGACTGCCGTTTTAGGCCCCATCCCTGTGGCAGTCAAACATCCCCTCAAGGGGTCCCAGATTGGAGAGGGTGCAGGTCGGGCTGAGGGACCCTCCCCCTTCCTCCCCTCCCCCCGTCCCCACCGTGCATGAATTTCATGCACCAGGCCTCTAGTTCATTAATAAGAAGGTTTCATGAGACAATGGTGGTTGGGGTTCATTTTCATCACCTAGAGCATTGAAAACTTTGGCTTGAATTCTCACTTTTAAATACTCTAAGACTCCCCTTTTTTTCAAGGTGTCCTTTAAAACTTTGTGGAACTTTTCCAAAAAAGACAAGTGAATGACCAGGCCAGGCAACTATCTGCGTCTAGTTTTCCCCAGTTGTAAGGATGCAGTGAGACAACCAACCCAATGACGTAGGATTGTGCCTAACACCAAGAATGGTTGTAGATACCATAAGTATCAGCCCCATGTGAAAAGCCAAAGCCCAGATGGGATCCAGAAAAATGTGCCAGAGGCCCACAGTGCAGGACTGTAAACCTTTCCTCACAGGTACCTTCAGATTCTGCAAATCCTGCTCTGATTCAAAGCTGGTTTAAAAATTGCCCCTGTGCAGCCCCTTCCCTCAAAGGGCCCTGCTCATGTCTATCTAACTGCCTACCACAGGTCCAAATGTTGTCTATCTGATTCATATATGCTAAAGTTTCTCATTTATCTTTCACTTAAGAATTTTATTTTATTTTTTTTTATTTATTTATTTTTTTTTATTGCTTAAAGTATTACAAAGGGTATTACATATGTGTCCATTTTATCCCCCCGCCCTAGACAGTCCCCTAGCCTCCCCTATCCCCCCATGTCTTATGTCCACTGGTTATGCTTCTATGCATGCATACAAGTCCTTTAGTTGATCTCTTACCCCCCTACCTCCTGCCCCGCAACCCTCCCCGGCCTTCCTGCTGCAGTTTGACAATCTGTTTGAGGCAGCTCTGCCTCTGTATCTATTATTGTTCAAAAGTTTATAATGGTCTCTATTATCCATGAATGAGTGAGATCATGTGGTATTTTTCCTTCATTGACTGGCTTATTTCACTTAGCATAATGCTCTCCAGTTCCATCCATGACGTTGCAAATGGTAAGAGTTCCTTCCTTTTTAGAGCAGCATAGTATTCCATCGTGTAGATGTACCACAGTTTTCTAATCCATTCATCTACTGATGGGCACTTAGGCTGTTTCCAGATCTTAGCTATGGTGAATTGTGCTGCTATGAACATAGGGGTGCATATATCCTTTCTGATTGGTGTTTCTGGTTTCTTGGGATATATTCCTAGAAGTGGGATCACAGGGTCAAATGGGAGTTCCATTTTCAGTTTTTTAAGGAAACTCCATACTGTCTTCCATAGTGGCTGCACCAGTCTGCATTCCCACCAGCAGTGCACAAGTGTTCCTTTTTCTCCACATCCTCTCCAGCACTTGTCGTTTGTTGATTTGTTGATGATAGCCAGTCTGACAGGTGTGAGATGGTACCTCATTGTTGTTTTGATTTGCATCTCTCGGATGATTAGTGACTTTGAGCATGTTTTCATATGTCTCTTGGCTTTCTGAATGTCCTCTTTTGAAAGGTGTCTATTTAGGTCCTTTGCCCATTTTTTGATTGGATTGTTTATCTTCCTTTTGTTAAGTTGTATGAGTTCCCTATAAATTTTGGAGATTAGGCCCTTATCGGATATGACATTGGCAAATATGTTTTCCCACACAGTGGGTTTTCTCGTTGTTTTGTTGATGGTTTCTTTTGCTGTGCAGAAGCTTTTTATTTTGATGTAGTCCCATTTGTTCATTTTCTCTTTAGTTTCAAGTGCCCTAGGAGCTGTATCAGTGAAGAAATTGCTTCGGCATATGTCTGAGATTTTGTTGCCTTTGGATTCTTCTAGAATTTTTATAGTTTCCTGTCGTACATTTAAGTCCTTTATCCATTTTGAGTTTATTTTTGTGTATGGTGTAAGTTGGTGGTCTAGTTTCATTTTCTTGCATATATCTGTCCAATTTTCCCAGCACCATTTATTGAAGAGACTATCTTGGCTCCATTGTATGTTCTTGCCTCCTTTGTCAAATATTAATTGAGCATATTGGTTCGGGCCGATTTCTGGGCTCTCTTTTCTATTCCATTGATCTATATGCCTATTCTTGTGCCAGTACCAGGCAGTTTTGAGAGCAGTGGCTTTGTAATACATCTTGATATCTGGTATTGAGATCCCACCTACTTTGGTCTTTTTCAGGATTGCTGCAGCTATTCGAGGTCTTTTTTTATTCCAGATGAATTTTTGGAGAGTTCGTTCTAGATCTCTGAAGTATGCCGTTGGTATTTTAATGGGAAGTGCGTTGAATTTATAGATTGCTTTGGGTAGTATGGACATTTTAATGATGTTGATTCTACCAATCCATGAACACGGTATGTTCTTCCATCTGTTTATGTCTTCCTCTATATCTTTTTTCAACGTCCTGTAGTTTTCTGAGTAGAGGTCTTTTACCTCTTTAGTTAAGTTTATTCCTAGGTAGCTTAATTTTTTTGGTGCGATGGTAAACGGGATTGTTTTTATAATCTCTCTTTCTGAAAGTTCACTATTGGTGTATAGAAATGCCTCGGATTTCTTGGGGTTAATTTTGTATCCTGCTACATTGCCAAATTCATGTATTAAGTCCAGTAGCTTTTTGATGGAGTCTCTAGGGTTTTGTATGTATAATATCATGTCGTCTGCAAATAAGGACAGTTTTACTTCCTCTTTTCCAATTTGGATGCCTTTTATTTCTTCTTCTTGCCGAATTGCAATGGCTAACACTTCCAGTACTATGTTGAACAGGAGTGGTGAGAGGGGGCATCCCTGTCTTGTTCCTGTTCTTAGGGGAAATGGTGTTAGTTTTTGTCCATTGAGTATGATGTTGGCTGTGGGCCTGTCATATATGGCTTTTATTATGTTGAGGTATGATCCTTCTACTCCCACCTTGCTGAGAGCTTTTATCAAAAATGGGTGTTGAATTTTGTCAAATGCTTTTTCTGCATCAATTGATATGACCATGTGGTTTTTTTCTTTCAATTTGTTTATGTGATGTATCACGTTTATTGATTTGCGGATATTGTACCATCCTTGCATCCCTGGGATAAATCCTACTTGGTCATGGTGTATGATCTTTCTGATGTACTGCTGGATCCGATTTGCTAAGATTTTGTTGAGGATTTTGGCATCTATGTTCATGAGGGATATTGGCCTGTAATTCTCTTTCATTGTGTTGTCTTTACCTGGTTTTGGTATTAGGGTGATGCTGGCTTCATAGAATGAGCTTGGAAGTGTTCCTTCCTCTTGAATTTTTTGTAGTAGTCTGAGGAGGATAGGTTTTAGTTCTTCCTTGAATGTTTGGTAAAACTCCCCTGTGAAGCCGTCTGGTCCTGGGCTTTTGTTTGATGGAAGCTTTTTGATGACTGCTTCAATTTCTTCCATAGTTATTGGCCTGTTGAGATTTTTAGATTCTTCCTGATTGAGTTTTGGAATGTTGTATTTTTCTAGGAATTTGTCCATTTCCTCCAGGTTGTCTAGTTTGTTGGAGTAGAGCTGTCCATAGTATTTTTTAACAATCATTTGTATTTCTGTGGGGTCTGTTGTTATTTCGCCTCTATCGTTTCTGATTTTGTTTATTTGGGTCCTCTCTCTTTGCTTCTTGGTGAGTCTGGCTAGAGGTTTGTCAATCTTGTTTATCCTTTCAAAGAACCAGCTCTTGGTTTCATTGATTTTCTGTATTGTTTTTTTGGTCTCTATGTCATTTATTTCTGCTCTAATCTTTATTATCTCCTTCCTTCTGCTCACTCTGGGGTTTTCTTGTTGCTCTCTTTCTAATTCTTTGAGTTGTAGAGTTAGATGATTTACTACCATTTTTTCTTGTTTGTTGAGATAGGCCTGTAGAGCTATAAACTTCCCTCTCAGGACTGCTTTCATTGTGTCCCATAGGTTTCGGATTGTTGTGTTTTCATTGTCATTAGTTTCCAGGATGTTTCGAATTTCTTCTTTGATTTCATTGGTAACCCAATCAATATTTAATAGCATGCTATTCAGCTTCCAGGTGTTTGAGTATTTTGGGTTGTTTTTATTGTAGTTTATTTCTAATATTATGCCATCGTGGTCTGCGAAGACGCTTTTTATGATTTCAATTTTCTTGAATTTGGGGATACTTTGCTTGTGACCCAATATATGGTCTATTTTTGAATATGTCCTATGAGCATTTGAGTAGAATGTATATTCCCTGGCTTTCGGGTGAAGTGTTCTGAAGATGTCTATTAAGTCCATCTGATCTAGTGAGTCATTTAGGATTGCTGTATCTTTGCTGATTATTTGTCTAGAGGACTTATCCAGTGCTGTCAGTGGTGTATTAAAGTCCCCTACTATGATTGTATTGTTGTCGATGTCTCCTTTGATATCTTCCAGGAGTTTTTTAATGAATTTGGGTGCTCCTGCATTGGGTGCATATATGTTTACCAGGATTATATCTTCTTGTTGTATTGATCCCTTTAGTATTATGAAGTGGCCTTCCTTATCTCTTGTTATGGCCTTCACTTTGAGGTCTATTTTGTCCGATATAAGTATTGCTACCCCAGCTTTCTTTTCCTTTCCATTTGCCTGAAAGATATTTTTCCATCCTTTCACTTTCAGTCTGTGTGAGTCCCTTCTAATGAGGTGGGTTTCTTGTAGACAGCAGATGTATGGGTCATGTTTTTTTATCCATTCAGCCACTCGATGTCTTTTGTTTGGAGCATTTAGTCCGTTTACGTTTAAAGTTATTATTGAAAGGTAGTTGTTTGTAGGCATTTCTGTTTTTGTGTGGCTGTTTTCTTTCTGAGCTTTTTATTTCTTATTTTTATACCAGTCCCTTTAGCATTCCTTGCATTGCTGGCTTGGTGGTGATAAACTCCCTTAGCCTTTTTTTGTCTGTGAAGCTTCTTATTTCCCCTTCAAGTTTGAATGATAGCCTTGCTGGATAGAGTATTCTTGGATTCAGTCCTTTGCTTTGCATCACTTTGTAAATTTCCGTCCATTCTTTTCTGGCCTGATGTGTTTCTGTTGAGAAATCATTTGACAATCTAATGGGAGATCCCTTGTATGTAACTTTCCGTCTCTCTCTTGCAGCCTGTAAGATTCTCTCTTTGTCCTGAACATTTGCCATGGTAATTATGATGTGTCTTGGTGTGGGTCTTTTTGGGTTCACCTTGTTTGGGACTCTCTGGGCTTGTGTGACTTTTTTCTTACCCACCTCAGGGAAGTTTTCTGATATTATTTCTTCTAATAGGTTTTCTAATCCTTGTTCATCCTTCTGTTGTTCTGGTACCCCTATTATTCGTATGTTGTTTCGTTTCATGTTGTCCCAAAGCTCCCTTAGGCTCTCCTCCTGTCTTTTCATTTTTTTCTCCAATTGCAGTACATTTTGGGTGTGTTTTGCTTCCTTGTCTTCTAAATCACTAATTCGGTCCTCCGCTTCTCCTAGTCTACTGTTGATACTTTCAATGGAGTTTTTCATTGCAGCTATATCGCTCTTCATATCTTCTTGGGTCTTACTTAAGTTGTTGATTTTTTCATCTGTTTCTTCTAGCTTCTTCCATATGTTATCGATTTTTTCATCTGTTTCTTCTAGCTTCTTCCATATGTTATCGATTTTTTCATCTGTTTCTTCTTGCTTCTTGCTGAGGTTGTCGATTTTTTCCTCCATCCGGTTTATGCACTCTAGGACCCTTATTCTGAATTCTTTTTCTGTCATGTTGCATGCCTCTGTATTACTTAGCTGCTTTTCTGGAGAGTCCTCCTTCTCTTTCCTTTGGGGGTTTCTTTGTCTACCCATGTTTGATCTCACTGACATATCTAGACGTTGAGTCGTTCAGTGGCTGCTCCCTTGGTGGCAGTGACTCCTTGGTCTGCGGTTCCTCTTCGGGCGGTTGCGGTAGCAGCTGCTCTTCAGTTGGCAGCAACTCCTCTGGTGGGTGCTGTTCACAGCTGTGGTGGCTCTTCTGGCTGGTGGGGCGAGGTTTCACGTACAGCTGCTGTTCCTCAGCAGAGGGTGTGGTGCTCAGGAGGTTGCTGTTGCTTGGATCTGCTGTGTTGATTTAAAGGCACAAAATACAACACAACAAGGCACCACGTACCAGGCACTATACACAAATATATTCACGATATTAATAACCCCAAATAAAGGTGACCACCTGAATTAAGAGAATTAGGGGATAAGGAAGAAGGAAGAGAAAAAGAGAAAAGAGAAAAAAGAAAAGAAAATTAGGGACCAAAAAAAGGAGTGCAAAAATGAAAGTGGGAAAAAGGAGGGGGGGAAAGTAAAAGCGAGAAAAGAAAGGAAAAGAAAAAAAAAGAGCGAAAAGAGAGAATGAAGTGGAAGAGGGGAAGAGACTTTTTATATGAGGAGAATGCTCCTATAGAACAGCCATTAATCCCAACAAATTCCAGCAACAGCTCCCTGGAGATAAATGCAAACTAGAAACAACCAATAATATAACGATGAAAATAGAATGGAGAACACTAATCCCAAAATAAAATAAAGAGAAAATAAAATGGCACTTTAAAAAAAATGGTAAAATGGTAGCAGTAATAATACTGGTTAAAAATAAGAAGGTAGTAATTAAAAGGGTAAAATCAGGTGATGGAAAAAAGAAGAAAAAAAAAAAAAGAAGAAGAGGAAAAGAAAAAAAAAAGAAAAAAAAAAAGAAAAAAAATTGGTTTCTTAGTTAAAAGGTGAAAAAAGAAAAAAAAAAATATTGCAGTAGTGAAGGTCCTTCGGTTCTTCTATTCTTCAGTGTGGCTCGCCTTAGACCTGCCCGGTATTCAGGAGAGTGTTGAGTTTCCCTGCGATACACTGTTCCTCTGTGTTGTAAACCACAGTCCTTATTTTAAAGCAAGCCGCATTTGTTTCCCAGACTGCCTTATTTTGTGTTTAGCAAAGAGTCAGTTTGTGGGTCAGCCTCTGGGTGGCAGTGTTCTGGGGTTGGCCTCTGAGGCTACAGGGCCTCTCTGTCCAGTGGAAGTTCACTGCCCAGAGCTGGCTGCGTAAGAGTTACCAGTGCTGTGTTGTTGCTGGGATTGAGAATCCCTCTATAGGCCAGACCCTGTTAACTCCCAGGGACTGATCAGGTTATTTTAATCCTTGATCTCCTACAGGGTGGAATCTGGGTGTGGCTGTGCTCCTTGCCTGGGGGCTGGGGGGAGGAGTCTCACTCTCCGGAGAGAATGGCTGCCTCAGTCCTGGGCTCAGGGGTGGCTCAGCACTCAATTCGCTGCCACCTCTCCCGGCCCCCCTTCTCTCCTCAGTCTCTCCCCAGATTCCACTCCTCCGCACACTCTCCCTCTCTTCAGCACAGGTGAGTGTCTGTATCCGAAATGTCCCATGAACAGGGTTCAGTGAAAACAAACAAACAAACGCCGGCCGCGGAAACGGGGAAGGCTTGGTTTCTGTAAGCTTCTTCTCTTACCGGGACTGCATGGTCTGATCAGCTCTTCAGGCTGCCCCCTTTAGGCTCAGTCCTCTGTGATCACAGACCGAGCTCTCAATTCCCCCGGCAGCGCCAGGAATCCCGCGGTTCTCCTTTCCCCCGTCAGGGGCTGTGCCTGTCCCAAGGGACGCGGCTGTCTGCCACGCGGTCTCCCTCCGACTCTCTGGGCTCAGAGGTCTGGCAAACTTTCCTGCCCAAATCCCTGGTTTTTTTACCTTTCCAGGGGAGTTCTGCTCTTCCCGGCTGTAAACTGTCTCGCCAGCTGAGGAATTTCGCCAATTCGGGGTGGATGTTACTAGTTTCAGCTGCTCACTCCATTTGCTCAGGGACACGACCTGGGACGCGTCTGCCTATGCCGCCGCCATCTTCCTCATCTTTCACTTAAGAATTTTAATAGCCATTGATGATCATTCCCTATAGCCATTGTTTATTAGGGATTGCAAAATGGAGATTTTATTTTTTATTTTCATTCATTCTACATTTATTAGCTGGGATTCTTCTATAAAGAAGAATGTTTCTTCATCAATTATTTGGTTACACTGTAAATGAAGAAACATTTTATTCCTCTGCTCACAACTCTTCTGACACCAAATGTGTGGGTTTTCCACCAAGCAATTCTCCATCCACAGCTTAAGGGCACAGTCTCACAAGACTGCCCCTCCCCCCACTTCAGATACCAGTTGCAAGTCCTAGGTTGCCACCTGCACTTCTGACCAACCAAATATAAACTGGGGGTTCCTTGGGTTCAATAATTTGCTAGAATGACTCACACAACTCAGGGAAACATTTTACTTTCTACATCACTGGTTTATTATAAAGGACCCAGCTTAGAAACAGCCAAATGGAAGAGATATATGTAAGACCAGGTATGGGGAGGGGACACAGAGCTTCCATACATAGTTGGGGCTTGTCATCCTCCCAGCATGTTCACAGACCTGGGGACCCTCTGAACCCTGTAATTTAAGGTTTTTATGGGGGTTGCATTACATAGGCATGATTGGCCATTTGTCATTGAACTTAATGTGCAGGACCACACCCCTTGGAGGTTGGGGGTGGGGCTGAAAGTTCCAACCCTGTAACCACACAATTGGTTCCTCTGGCAACGAACTCCCATCGCCCAGGAGTCACCTCATTAGCATAAACTCAGGTGGTTAAAAGGGGGCTTATGAATAACAAAAGATGCTTCTCTCACTACTATTATTGAGAAAATCGCAAAGGTTTCCTATTGCTCAGTGCCAAGAAATGGCGATGAAGACCAAAATATATTTCTTATTGTATTACAACATCACAGTTCACCCTCTGATTTTTGAACACAGAGTCCTTACAATAAAATGATCATAAAAGTCAAAATATACTGGTACATTAATAGAATCCATTTGGTCATTAATAACCCAGTCCATCATCATCCTATATAATAAAAGCCTAATATGCAAATTGTCCCCTTGACTGGGAGACGGGGAGTTCAACTGCTCGCTATGATGTGCGCTGACCACCAGGGGGCGGGCGGCAGTGGAAGGTGCTGCTGGCCCCGATGGGCCCTAATGAGAGCGGGACTGTGGAGGGATGATGGAGCAGGTGAGCAGGTGGCACCAGGCCAAGACGGGTGTGAGAACGGGGCCGATCGCCCTGCCAATTGCTGTGCAGATGGTGACCAGTGGTGGAGGGTGGGGCCACCGCCCGACTCCCAGGCACCGAGGGAGAAAGTGCAAATAGTAATATTAAAATCTCTCTTCTAATTATTTTCCTTTCAATGTGCATGAATTCATGTACGGGAGGGGGTGTCCCTCAGCCCGGCCTGCACCCTCTCCAATTCGGGACCGCTGGCTCCTAACCACTCACCTACCTGCCTGCCTGATTGCTCCTAAACACTCTGCCTGCTAGCCTGATCATCCCCAACTGCCCCACCTTCTGGTCTGATCACTCCCAACTGCCCCCCCTGCTGACCTGCTAGCCCCCAATTGCCCCCCCCCCCCCAGCCTGCTTGCCCCCAACTACCCCCCTCTCCCCTCGCCGGCCTGCTCACCCCTAACTGCCTCTGCCTTGGCCCCGCCATCATGGCTTTGTCTGGAAGGACTTCCGGAAGATCTCCCGGAAGGTTTCCCAGTCTAATTAGCATATTACCCTTTTATTAGTATAGATGTCTCCCAGGGAGACGGCACTCAGATTTGCAGGCTTCTATTCAGTCTTGTCAGGTTCCAAGAGCAGGAGTGGTCTCAGCAATATATGTTCTTCATTTGCTTTTTTCACTTAATGACCTGCCTTGGAGAATATTCTATAGCAGGGTTTATCAATAACAGTACTATGGACCAGGTGATTCTTTATATCAATAACAGTACTATGGTCCAGTGTGTGGTAGGATGTTTAGCGGCATTCCTGGCCTTTACCTACTAGATGCTAGCACATCTATTAGGCAGTCAAAAATGTCTCCAGACATTGCCAAATAACCTTCAGAAGGCAAATTCATCCCTGAGAATCAGTGCTTTATAACAACATTGAGAGCTTTCTCATTTTTTTTTTACCACATCAATCTGCATTTTGTGAATGTAACAAAATTTTTCATGTAGTTCCTTATTGTCGGCATTTAAGTGGTTTCTAGACTTTCCCTCTTACAGTGCTACATATAAATGATATTGTGCCTACATCCTTTTATATTTTTGCTAGAGTATTTTTGGTAGGATTACTAGAAGTGGGATTGCTGGGTCAATGGGTAAATGTGCATGCAATCTATCTAGATATTACCCAAATTCCTCTCCTTGGGGATTGTACTATTTTTCATTCCCTACAAAAATGGAATGTTTTTCCCATAGCCCCACCACAGAGCATGTTATTAATAGTTGAAATTTTGTTTATATATTTAAGGCATTTGCTTCTCTTTTTCTGTGAATGATATCATTTGCCCAGTTTTCTAGAATCGTTAGACCTCTTTTTAGAGATATTAACACTTTATGAGTGATGTAAATTGTAAGTCTCCATCCCTCCCTCAGTTTGTATTTGCCTTTTGATTTGCTTAATGTTATTTCTTTCATGTGAAAGTTTCTATTTTTATGTGGTCAAATTTATCCCCTTTCCTTTAATGTTTTTGGGATTTTAAGTCAAAGAAAAGTTTTCCCCATTTCCGGGTTATAAAAAGAATGACTCATGTTCTCTTCTAATACTTATGTATTTGTGTACTAGTATATACTAGTATATGTATTTAACATTTAGATCCACTTGGATGTTATTCTGGCATACACTGTGAGGAATGGTTTTAGTTTTATATTTTTCTATATAAATAACGAGCTTTCAATTAGTCATTTTGTTTTCCATACTGATTTGAGATTCTGCCTTTATAATATCCTAAACTTTTATTTTCAGTTTGATGTATTTTTGGATTTTTTTTTCTTTTTTGGTTGCTGTATCTATCAATTCATGTGTCTACAATGAAGGCTTTGTAATATTTTTTATTCTTTAGTAGGGCTGTCTTCTCTGCTCCATTGTTGTTTTGTTAACTGTTTCCCTGGATATTAATGCTTGTTTGTTCTTTCAAATAAAATATATAATCAACTTATCAAGCTCTGGGGAAGAACAATATCTATTTTTGTTGGGATTATGTTACATTCATAAAGTCACTTAGGAAGAACTGACATTTTCAAGATGCTGAGTTTTCCTATCTAAAAATATGATGTGTCTTTCCATTTGTTTGAGTCCACCTCTGTGTCTTTCAGGAATGATTTATAGTCTATAAACATTTTTTCTTTATTTTTTAAATGATTTTTTTCAATTACTGTTTATATTCATTATTATTTTGTGTTAATTTCAGGTATACAGCACAGTGGTAAGGCAATCATATACTTTACAGTGGTCCTTCCCCCATATATCTGGTACTCAACTGGCACCTACAGAGTTATTACAAAATTATTGACTATTAGAGGCCCGGCGCACAAAGTTCGTGCATGGATATGCTCCCTAGGCCTGGCCTGCGATCAGGGCCATCTTCCCTAGCTGCCCGCCTCTGGCCCTGCCCCCCACCATCCCCCACCCCCGGTTCCCTGTGCCATCAGGTGATCAGTGCCTGAAGGCCAGGGGAAGGGATCAAGAGGTTGGCTGTTCCCGCCCACTCACCGTCCCCGTCCCTGCAGCAGGTGGCCATCAGGCGATTGGAACCTGCCAGCTGGGGAAAGGGACCAAGAGGTGGTCAGTGTGCCTCATAGTGACTGGTCCAGCAGTCGTTCTGCCGTTAGGGTCAATTTGCATGTTACCCTTTTATTATATAGGATAGAGACATGATGCATGGGTGGGGGTCGGCTAGCCTGCCCTGAAGGGGGCCTCGGATCAGGCTGAGGGGTCCCTGCTGGGGTGGGGCCAGCCTGGGCAAGGGGCTGGGGGCAGTTTGCAGGCTGGCCATGTCCCCGGCTTTATCAGGAAGGATGTCCAGAAGATATCCGGTCTAATTAGCATATTACCCTTTTATTAGTATAGATATTTCCTATTCTGTACTTTATATGCCCGTGACTATATTGAACTACCAATCTGTACTTCTTAATCTGTTCACCTATTTCACCTAGTCCTCCAAGCCCCATCCCCTCTGGCAACCATCAGTCTGTTTTCTGTATCTATGAGTCTGTTTCTGTTGTGTTTATTTATATTGTTCTTTAGATTCCACATATAAGTAAAATCATGGCATTTGTCTTTCTCTGACTGACTTATTTCACTTAGTGTAATACCCTCTAGATCCATCCATGCTGTCATTAATGGTAAGATTCCTTTCTTTTTGCCCAGACAGAATGGCTCAGTGGTTGAGCATTGACCTATGAACCAGGAGGCTACAGTTCGATTCCTGGTCAGGGCACATACCCAAATTGCAGGCTCGATCCCTGGTGTGGGGCATGCAGGAGGCAGCTCTCTTATCATTGATGTTTCTATCTCTCTTTCTCTCCCTTTCTCTTTCAAATAAATAAAAATCTGTTAAAAAAGATTTTTTTTTATATAGCCTATAAATATTTTGATTGTCATACAATGTGAAGAGTAAGACTGTCCTCCCATTCTGCCTTGACTTCAAGGCACATACATGCTTTGAGACTCATTTTCTTATTTTTGTAGCCATGACAATTTAAACTTGGTTCTATCTTTCTTAAAATTTTGGAGGTAGGGAGAAGAACTGCATGTAGACTGGTAAGAGTATGGGCTTTGGAGTTAGACTGCTTTTGATTTGAATTTGGCTCATTATCTCTGTGACCATGGACAAGTCTTCATTGTCAAAATAGAGGTTTTTACCTTCTATTGTAATAAGACTTAAAAGAGATAACATATGTAGCATCTAGCACAGTGCTTGGTATGAGTAAGAGATTACTTTCAATGGTAGCTGATACTTGTGGGTTAAATTTTTCCAGTAAATCATCCTGGTCCTGAACAATTTCCCATATAGAATTGAAAACCGTACACTGGCCTTATGTGTGTCTCTTTTACTACATATATATTTAAAATAAATTAATCCATCTTCCATTTATGTTAATTTCTTTTTTTTTTTAATATATTTTTTATTGATTAAGATATTACATATGTGTCCTTGTCCCCACGTTACCCTCTACCCCCCACCCCCCCCACCCCCGCTCATGCCCTCACCCCCCCGTTGTCCATGTCCATTGGTTAGGCCTATATGCTTGCATATAAGTCCTTTGGTTGATCTTTCCCCCTTACCCCCACCCTCCCCTACCTTCCCTCCAAGTCCCGACAGTCCAATCAATGCCTCTCCGTCTCTGGATCAGTCCTTGTTCATCAGCTTATGTTGTTCATTATATTCCACAAATGAGTGAGATCCTGTGGTATTTATCCGCTCTCAAGTTCCATCCATGCTGTGGCAAATGGTAAGAGTTCCTTTTTCTTCTTCCTCTTCTTAAAGAATACCTTTCAGCATTTCATATAATGCTGGTTTGGTGGTGATGAACTCCTTTAGCTTTTTCTTATCCGTGAAGCTCTTTATCTGACCTTCTATTCTGAATGATAGCTTTGCTGGATAAAGTAATCTTGGTTGCAGGTTCTTGCTATTCATCACTTTGAATATTTCTTGCCAGTCTCTTCTGGCCTGCATGGTTTCTGTTGAGAAATCAGCTGACAGTCGTATGGGTACTCCCTTGTAGGTAACTGACTGTCTTTCTCTTGCTGCTTTTAAGATTCTCTCTTTATCTTTTGCTCTTGGCATTTTAATTATGATGTGTCTTGGTGTGGTCCTCCTTGGATTCCTTTTGTTTGGGGTTCTCTGCGCTTCCTGGACTTGTAAGTCCATTTCTTTCACCAGGTAGGGGAAGTTTTCTGTCATTATTTCTTCAAAAAGGTTTTCAATATCTTGCCCTCTCTCTCCTTCTGGTACCCCTATAATTCTGATGTTGGTATGCTTGAAGTTGTCCCAGAGGTTCCTTACACTATCTTCATATTTTTGGAATCTCTTTTCTTTTTTCTTTTTCGGTTGGGTATTTTTTGTTTCTTTGTATTTCAAATCTTTGACTTGATTCTTGGGATCCTCTTTCCTGCTGCTGGATCTCTGTAAATTATTCTTTATTTCAGTCAGTGTATGCTTAATTTCTAGTTGGTCCTTTTTCATGTCCTCCATGGTCTCCCTATACTTATTGAGGGATTCATTAAATTTATCGGCGGTTTCCATAAAATTCTTGAAAAACCTTATAACCGTGGCCTTAAACTCTATATCCAATCGTTTGCTTTCCTCCACTTCTGCCATTTGTGACCTGTTTCTTTGTCTCCGCATTTTGGCAGCTTCCCTGTGTTGATAGAGTGGCCCTGTGCGCCAGGTGTCCTGTAGGGCCCAGTAGCTCAGCCTCCCCAGTTACCTGGGGTGGACACTCTTGGTGCACTCTTGGTGCCTTGGTTGTTGTAGAATCACTGGGAGGAATTGACCTCCAGGCCAATTGGCTGTGAGAATCAGCTGTGTCTAAAGTGGGAGAACTTCTGTGCTGAAGACACCCTTCTGGGGCAAGACTTGCTTCAGTGGGGCTTTGGTGCTCACTGAGTCTGCTCCCTGAGTGCGTCCGTTATGGATCTGAGGAGTTGCAGTCTGGATGGACCCCCTCTGACCACTGGGTACAGTGGCTCCTGGATCTAAGGAGGTGCTAATTCAGCCTCTGCCTGAGGCCACACAGCAGGAGCCACGAAGAGGCTCAGCTGTGAAGCAATGCAAGCCGCTGCGGGGCCTTGGGCCTTCTCTTGGAAGTTCCAGGTCTGCCTGGTTCGGCTGCAGTTAGGTACATTCACATGCAAAAGCCTCTGCGGCAGCCTGGGTGGGGCGGGGTCTCAGGGAGTCAGAGGGCGGAGAAAGCGGCCATGGCCGATTCTCCGCCCGGAGTCGCTCGTCTCAGTGTTCCGGTAATGGCTGCAAGCACCTCTGAGGGAAAGCCGCCCTCAAGTTCGCTCGCTGCCGGACAGACCAGCTTCTCCCCGTGTGAGACCTGGGTCCCCAGAGACTTCCCGGAACCGGAGTTCAGAGCCGTCGGGAGTTTGTGATTCAAAAAGACAGCCGCGTCCTCAGGCGCCACCCCCTTTCCTCGCGCGCGCGCGCGCCGCCGTACCTCTGCACTTCACCTCCGCAGCGCCTCTGGCTCTCAGCGTGCTTTTCTTTCCTTCTAGTTGTGGACTTTACACTCAGCCAGCCTTCCTGTTGTTCTGGATGATGTTTGCTCAGTCCTTTGGGGTAATTTTCAATTGTTGTGTGAGGCAATAATTTCCCGGTGTTTACCTATGCCGCCATCTTAGTTGCTCTCCTCGATGGGAATTTGATATCCATTTATGTTAATTTCATTGGTGCTTGGCAATAAGTCATTTTGAGCTTCTCTTTTCCCCCCCATGAGTTGGCATTTTTTTTTAGACTTTATATTTTTTCTCATTTTCACAAAATGCTGGATAATTTGCAAGCCGTGGCAGAAGCTTCACTCACTGAACAGTGATAGATTATCTTTTCTGGGAAGCCATCAATCAACAACAGCTAACAAGAATATGGAGTGGGGCAGGGGTGGGAGGGGTCTGAAGGTCATTTACTTGGTTCACTGACTACTTGCTGGGGACCCTTTTGATTGATGTTGTGGGAATTTCCGCTGATTGCATCACTATTTCAGGAGAGCGTTGACTTGCTTTCCCTGAGGAGATTTCTGATTTTAGTTGAGAATCAGCA
Organism: Myotis myotis; assembly: GCF_014108235.1. Classification (NCBI taxonomy): domain Eukaryota; kingdom Metazoa; phylum Chordata; class Mammalia; order Chiroptera; family Vespertilionidae; genus Myotis; species Myotis myotis. Next base: position 54,174,445 of record NW_023416313.1, on the reverse strand, counting down.
TTCTAAACTTTTGAAATCTCATGCAGATGGCAACATTAATCGAGTGCCCACTGTCTACCGAGCATTACACAACAGAGTTAAAAACAAGTAGAAGGGCCATTGATGGCCTGTTCCAGGCTGGGATCTGGGTTAGGTGTGCTCTGCTCCAAGGGCATGAGCTTACTGGCTGGGCAATTTATTGATTCAAGGAAGGGGTGTTGGTGGGTGCTCAGCTACCATAGTGGCTGCCGGGCTGGGAGTGCTGGTGCACGGGGGAGGTTCATCACAGGGAAAGGTAAGGAGCAGGAATGAAATTAGGATCCTCTATTGAACAATAAGGAATGAAGTTTGGTGCTGTGGCCAACAGCAAGAAGAGGCTGCCCTGTAGTCTGAAGCCTTGGTTGAAAGCTGTGGAAACGGAGCAGATGGTGGAACAGGAGTTAGGCCAAGGTCAGAGGCAAATAGCCAGCATGTCTCTTGGGAGTGGGCTGTGCTGACAGGGTGTGAGGTGCAATGCCACCTTCTTCAAAGGGCAGCACAGAACATCCCTGGGAGTGAAGCCAGTGAGCACCAGACCCTCTTCTTAAAGGGACCATGCCCTCAGGGTTGAAGAGGTTCTGTGCCTGGCTAACAGGCTCCACACTCTATAGAGCAAGCCTGCTGTACACAGCAGGGATGTAATCATATTAATAATTAGAGGCCCAGTGCATGAGATTCGTGCACTGGCGGCGGGGGGGGGGGTCCCTCAGCCGGCCTGTGCCCTCTCGCAGTCCATGAGCCTGGCTTCTGGCTGAGCGGCTCTCCTCCTGTGGGAGCACACTGACCACCAGGGGCAGCTCCTGCGTTGAGCATCTGCCCCCTGGTGGTCAGTGCATGTCATAGCGACTGGTCATTCTGATGTTTGGTCAATTTGCATATTAGCTTTTTATTATATAGGATAATAGTATATTCATATCTTTACTGCTTTTAATGCTTCAGAGTACTTTCTCCTTTACCACACATGTATAAAATGATGCCTATGCCTTCCCATTAACACTTGCCCTTTGGCATTGTTTTCCTGCAAGTGTTTATGATTAAAACACACTTAAAAAAATGTTTTTATTGATTTCAGAGAGAGAAAGGGAGAGGGAGAGAGAGATAGAAACATCAATGATGTGAAAGAATCATAGATCGGCTGCCTCCTGCACGCCCCCCACTGGGGGTCGAGCCCACAACCTGGGCATATACCTGACCGGTAATTGACCCGTGATCTCTTGGTTCATGGGTTGATGCTTAACCACTGAGTCACACCAGCCAGGCAAAACACACTTTTTAGTGTCCTGGTAATTCACAGGATTTGGAGATGTTAGAGTGAAACTATGTATTAGTCGTATATTCACACTTCTGTGAGATGCATATGTTACCAGTGGGGAGAAGCTCTCATTCCCACCGGTTGCCTGTGGGAGTGAAATTCTTGTGATTTCCCAAGAAGAGTTTTCTAAGACTTGCACAGGAGAATGCGTGATTTCTGTTGATTTGGAATTAAATCCCTGAGTTTCCAAAGTCCCATTTCCCTTTGTCCCACCACAGAAGAAGAGTAGCCATGGCTTTAATAGGCTAGAATTAGAACCAGTTCCAGAGTTCCCAGTCCAATCCAGCATCAGGCCAGCTTAATGTATGTTTCCCACTGCAGTCCATCAGCCCATTGCATGTGGGGTCCACAGGATCACATTACTATGGAAGAAACACGGGCGGGTGCAAGGATGCAGGACCAAGAGAGTCCCAATGAGTCAAGAGCCAAGAGAGCAAATTCCTTCGTTCAGGGAATTATGTATTCCCAAATTTCTGCAGACTTGCAGTGACCATGCCCATTCTGGTCAATGATGTCTGTTTCCAGGTGTGACTAACAGGCACTTTCTCTAGTCACCCCAACTACCTGTGTATGAGCCTATCTCCCCTTTGTTGGACCTCTTCCCCCAGTGATCTGTGGGGAATGGGCCAGTGCTTCACCGGGGAATGTGAAATTGCAACTTCTTGGTGAAGCTGCCCAAATGACACACCTATAATGTCTGGCTTCCCCCTTTGCTCCTTTCCTGTTATTAGTAACTAGCTATTTACAATGGTATCATATATATATATATATATATATATATATATATACATATATATATATATATTCAGTTATTAATTCAACTAAAAATTCATATTGTGCACCTATTATGTGACAGGCACTTCTTTGGTGTTATAGATATACAGTTATTTTTATAGAAAAGATATGTCCATATGTTTATTATCCTATAATATCATTTCTTATTCAGAGGTCAGAGTGATAGCAACCTCAACTGCTCAGAACATAAATTGGCAAAAGGTAGTGAGAGAGATTTGAAGCTGCAGACTGCTGAGGGCTTTATTCCGTAGGAGAGACAGAATTGCCCTCAGGCAGTTGCTCAGAACAACTGTGTGTAAAAGCAGCAGATGATAGCAGCAGGACTCACTGACCTCCTGAGGAATGATAGCTGACAGCAGAGGGAGGAGACAAAAGAACGTTTGAAAATGGAACAATTTCTTTTGAATTCACCCTACTTCTTCAGCACAATGGTCCAAGCCATTTAGTTTAGGAGCAAACACCCACAAGAGTGACAAGCAACCTTTGAGAGCAGTACTGCATTACATAGCACCATTATTGATCTTCATAATGCTGCCAGCTCATGTTTGTATAGCTTTTTTTTTTTTTTTAACACAGTGCTTTACATTATTGGTCTTATTAAGGCAAGAAAAAATCTCTATGGCAGCATGCATCAGAATCATCTGGAGAGTTTGCTAAAACACAGATTGCTGGAAGCCACTCCCAGAGTTTCTGATTCATAGGTCTGGGGTGGGATTCCCAAATCTGCCTTTCTAACAAGTTCCTATGTGCTGATGATGCTGCTGGTTCAGAGCCACATTTGAGCCACTTTATAGGGTATGTTTGGCCTCATATTACTATTGTCTCTATTTTACACTAGAGGCCCGCACCCTTTCCAATCCTGGACCCCTTGGGCAATGTCTGACTGCCTCTCGCAATCTGGGACCACTGGCTTCTAACCGCTCGCCTGCCTGCCTGCCTGATTGCCCATAACCCCTCTGCCTGCCTGCCTGATCGCCCCTAACCACCTCTGCCTGCCTGCCTGATCGCTCCTAACTGCTCCTCTACTGGCCTGATCACCCCTAATTGCTCCCTTGCTGGCCTGATTGCCCCTAACCTCCTCTGTCTCGCCCTGCACCCGGGACCCAGGATTCCCTCCTCTGGCTGGTCGCAGGCACCCAGGCCAGCTTCACCCGGGCTGGCTGCAGCCACAGGGGACCGTGGGTGGGCGGCTTTTCCTGGGCCACAGCCATAGGCGCTGGTGCCCAGGACCATGGGGTGGGCGGCTTGTCCCTCTCCTGGGCTGCAGGCGCAGGTGAAGCTGCTGGCGCTCGGGACCATGGGGACCGTGGGGCGTGTGGATTGTCCCTCTCCCAGGCCACAGGCACAGACACAGCTGCTGGCACTGGGGCCACAGGGCGGGCGGCTTGTCCCTTTCCCAGGCCACAGCCTGGCTGGTCCCCATTCCTCTTGCGAGCTCATTTCTGCCTGGCTGGTTCCCATTCCTCTCTCCCCAGTGTTGAGTGTCCGAGCTGTTACGGAGTTATGGCGTGAGGGCATGATGACCATTTGCATATTAGCTCTTTATTATATAGGAATATAGGATGAGAACAAATGAGATTTCAGAGAAGCTGAATTACTTAACCAAGGTTACACAGGTGGTAGGGTTCAGACTCAAATTTTGGTTTTCTAAGAAGGAACTATATGGTTTTTCAACTATGTGATGTTGTCTCAGATTTTTCCCTTAAGAATTAAGAGAAGGTTTAATACAGTTTAGATTTTAATGAAGATACTCAGGATTAAAAACATTGGCATTCTGACTATTACCAGAAAGACCAGTGATGACAAGTGCTGGTGAGGATGTGGAGAAAAAGAAACCCTTGTGCATTGTTGGTGGGAATGTAAATTAGTGCAACTACTATGGAAAACAGCATGGAGATTCCTCAAGAAATTAAAAATGGTACCATCATATGATTCAGCAGTTCCACTATGGGTAGTTATCTGAAGGAGATGAAATCACCATTTCAAAGAGATAGCTGCACTCCCATGTGCATTACAACATTATTCATAATAGCTAAGATCTGGAAACATCCGTGGATGAGTGGATGAAGAAAATGTGATACATACACACAATGAAGAAGGAAATCCTGCCACTTGTGACAACAGGGGACCTTGAGGGCATTATGCTAAGTGTTTGGATTGACTGGGGCAGGTGAAGAGCCTTTGGGAAGAGCCATGAGATAGTTGGAAAGCGTGGGGTTTGGCAGGCCAGTAGAAAGCTGGTATTTTAGGAGCATCTCTCTGCAATGATAATTAACCTGGAATGCTTGTATTAACTTTGACTTGATGTTGCTCTTCACTGGATGGAGTCTGTGAGGGTCTTTTCTAGCCAAACAAGCATTCTGCTTCCCGGGTTTGGGCTGTCTAAAAAAAAAAAAATCTGTTCTGTTCATGTTTATGTGAGCATTGTACTCCCATGTGAGTGATTTTCCCTGAGCTTTTTGTGCCAAGTCCTTTCTGAATCAACTAGAGAATTATGATGAAGCCTCCTAAGAATCTCTAAAGAGATCTTACATAGAATCCTGGGATCTTCTATGTCTTTTCATTTTAAGATCTTGATGCTGCCTTACTGTGGAGAAATGTTATTTGCTTTCAGGCCATCACCAGGCTATACCAGCAGGGTTGCTCAGGAAAACAAAACCACTGTAGGTATTTTAAACATGAAGAGACTTAATACATGATTGAGGTGCTACCAAGTCATGGGAAGCCTGGAAAAGTGGAGATCATGGAGGTTTCCTGCCATAAAGAAGTGGAGAGCTGCTGCCATCCAGAATCGGGAACCTGCAGGGAATGCAGCTGGTGGCCTCAAAGTTTCTCCGAGCTCTGCTCTGGGTGGTGGAAGTTTCAAGGAAACCAAGCGGCGTTGTAAAGACACATCTGCCATGCTGCCAGAGGAAGCAGAAAGGATGTTCGTATTCTGTCTTCCCCCTTCCAAATCTTGCAGGAGTGCAGTCTCATTGTTGAACTCTGAGGCACTTCCGGTTTAACTTGTTTAACAGGATCCACTCAGAAAGTAAAGAGGTGTCACTACAGATGTGGCTGTGGCCTCTTCCTCACATTACCATCTGGGGTGGACACATGGGAGTCTGGCTGGAAGTGGAGGTCTTGACATCTCATCATCAAACCTCTGAGCCGTTAAGTCTCACTGCATTTGCAGTGTCAGGATTTGATTTTGCTTGGTAGATATTAATGACTTATTATAGACTAGAGGCCCAGTGCATGAAATTCATGCAGGGGTGGGGGGTCCCCTCAGCCCAGCTTGCACCCTCTCGCAATTTGGGACCCCTCGGGGGATGTCCAACTGCTCCTAACTACTCACCTGCCTGCCTGATCACTCCCAACCACTCTACCTGCCTGCCTGATCACCCCTAACCCCTCTGCCTGCCTTCCTCATTGCCCCTAACTGCCTCTGCCTGCCTTCTTCATTGCCCCTAACTGCCTCTGCCTGCCTGCCTGATGGCCCTTAACCACTCACCTGCCTGCCTGCCTGGTCATACCTAACCACCTCTGCCTGCCTGCCCCTAACTACTTGCCTGCCTTCCAGATCGCCCCTAATTGCTTGCCTCCTGCCTGATCACCCCTAAATGCCTCTGCCTTGGCCCCCGCCACTGTGGCTTTGTCTGGAAGGATGTTTGGTCTAATTAGCATATTACACTTTTATTATTATGGATTATATTTTTTATTTATAGTAAAATCTTAATTCATAGGAATTTGGCCAAAGCAGAAGTTTTCATGAATTAGGTTTTTCTCTCTCTGCAGGCCTTATTTAGAAAGAAGTTTTACCACTGGAAAATAGACTCAATGGAAAGTTTTAATTTTTATTCAAAAAAGTAAAAAAATATACCTCACCACCCAATGAATACATATCTGCAAAAAATGGGGAAAATATAATATTTAAAAATATTATTATATAAGTAATCTGTATTTGTTTAACTTGTCCTTTTTATTGGAATTCTAGTTGGTTACTTTTTTTGTGTGTTTTGCTTTATTTACCAATGTTGAATACTCTGATATACACATCCTACAATAATCATACCCTTGAAGAATACATTTTTAGAAGTGGATTTTTTTTTTTAGTGTCTAAACTCATGTACTTTTAGAAAGTTTTAAAGCTTCCAGAAATATTAGGACACTTTAAGTCTCCCACCAGTAATGAATAACAGTTCCTTGTTACCTTTAACTCTCACCAACATTGTGTTTTATATTTAAAATAGCTTTGCTGACCTAATAGTTAAAAGTAATTTTTGTTTTAATTTGATTTACCTTGATAACCACAGAGTTTGAACATTTGTCCATATGTTATTGCCTATTTATATTTATTTCCCCAATGAAGTCATGCCATTAGTCTATTTTTTTTTTCTATTGGGCTGTTAGATTTCTTTAAAAATTGATTTTAGTAGCTCTTTGTGTATTAAGAATAAAATCACTTATCTCTTATACATGTTGGAAATTTTTTTTTGAAATTGCTGCTTGCATTTTTGCATTTCATGTTTTATTTCCTGAAGAGTTTAAATATTTATTTAATCAGAATGTTAATCCTTTTTAAAAATGGTGTCTGCTCTTGAGGCCATGTTGAGAAAGCCTTTCATCTAACATTATATAATATTCAACTATATTTCCCTGTACTTTTAGAGTTTCATTTTAAAGTTTCACGTTTTAATTCTATTAAAAATTTTTTTTTATTATTATGGAGAGATGAAACCAGGGGTGATGTTCAAAGTATTTAATAACCAGTATGGTGTGCTGACCAATCAGAATGAATGCCAGCCATAAGAAACTGGTTATGGATAGATTGGTCGTTCTGGCTGAATATCAGTCCTATATGAAAAATTTCCCCCCCAAAATGGTCAGTTGTTAGTCTGACATATATTTAAAATGCCTTCTTTATCTTATATTAAATATTTTTTTATATTTGGGTCTGTTTCTGAACTTTACTATTGACTTCTCATTGTATGAGTGCTTAGTCTACCTATTCATAGCAAGGCAGTATATTCAACACTGTTTTGGTTACTGTAGCCTCAGAAAACATTTGATTATCTGGTAAAACAATTCATTAATCATCTTTCCCCCCATCATTCCCTAAAATTTTTCCATATACAGAACTTGTGTAGATACTATGAAATATTTTACAATTAAGAATCTTCAGTTTTGTAACAGAATTCTATAAGAAGGCTCTGCCTAGGTAATGACACAGGGATGATGCTGTAGGCAATGCAACTGAAGTCTAGAATAGGCTTCTTGTAAAGAATTTAGAAATCACAGAACAACTGCAATCCAAGAAATGTTCCCTACCTTTAGGAAGTTAAAAAAATTAACTAGATGTAAGCTTTTACTTATAAAAGTCATACATGCTTTTGGTAAAAAAACAACAACACAAAAAAACAGTAACAAAAAACTGCACAGAAGGCCTTCCCACACAACAATTTCACTCCCAGAGCTAACTATTCTTAACACATTTCTTGGATGTCCTTCAGAAAGTTTCTACTTCTACACAGAAATATAGACTATCCCCTAGAATACTCCCCTCCGGGGGATAGTACTGAACGTGATGTTCTGCATCTTGCTTTTGTCAATTAACATAGAATCTTAGCTCTCTTTTTACATCACTGTGTATAGATGTTACTCTTTATTGCATGCGGTGGTATGCTACATAAATATGCCATAATTTACTTTACCAGTTGTGTTTGATGCTCATTTGGCTTCTCCCCGTATGAACCTGGCACCCTTTGAGCCATTGTCCCACTGATTGAGTTCAGGGTGAGTGCCAGAGAACAAGAGTTTATGCATTCGCCCTTTAAGAGGATGTCTGGGTTGCAGGTGGCCTTCTGTATCACTTGGGTAATGGAATCCGCTGATTTTCACAGCCAGGTGTTATGTGGCTCCTCTTCTGATACTGGTGGCCCAGGCTGGGGAGCCTGATGTGGGCTCATACAATGAGAACCCTCACTCCTCAGAGGGGATTTCTGCTGCTGAGATTTCCCTCTGTTGGTGTGGGGCCAGTGCCTCCTACCAGTCTTAACGGGGCTTCTTTCTTATTTCCTTAGTTGTAGGACTTCTGTTCAGCTAATCTTCAATGGTTATCTGGTTTGATTATCCTGTAATTTAATTGTAATTTTGTTGTGGTCCTGGGAGGAGATGAGTTTAGTATCCATTCACCTACTTCACCATCTTGCCTGAAGCTCCCTCCCATTTCCTTGGAAAAGTTATTTTGTTTTCCTCATTTCTTAGATACTGCCTAATTATTTCCTGTGTGTATATGTGCCTTCATGCATGTTTTTATATGTGCCTACATTAGTAAAATGATAGTGTCGCTTGACATTATCTTGAAATGTTTTAGTAATTTCTTTGATCAGTAAAGCTTTATGCATATGTGAGATTATTTATAGAAGTAATAGTTATTTATAAGACCTACCATGATTAATTATATCATGAATGTGAATAATAATGTATCTCAATTTAGATATGATCTTATGTAATGCTTTTGTTTGATAAAATGTAATCTATATATTTTATTATGGCTCACATTCTTCATTGATGGACATTCATTAATAATTAAAAATTATTTTTATTGAATAATTTTTAAAGAGGAAGAGAGAGATTGATTTGTTCCACTTATTTATGCATTTATTGTTCCACTTATTTATGCATTTATTGGTTGATTTTTTTACGTGCCCTGATCAGGGATTAAAACCATAACCTTGGCATATTAGGATGACACTTTAACCAACTGAGCTACCCGGCCAGGTCCAATAACTTTTCAAAATAATTTTGACAGCTTTACATTTCATATATTATTAAGTAATCTTTATAATGAGCTTGATTATTTGAAGAAGAGAACATGATTTCATAGTTTGATGGAAAATATGAGGTCTAGCAGCAATAAAAATATGGTAGTAAATATTATTAATAGTTGTTACATCTGTGATGTGGGAAGTTCCACTTTTCTCCTTTTGCTTACCTATATTTAAAAATTTATTTATTATCACCACATACAACTTTGTTTAAATATTAAATAACATCTTAAACAGTGTGTTTTTCAACAGAGCTCACAGGAGACCCAAGAAAAGAGAGATCAAGAAGGGAGCGTGGGGGTATAAGATTGTGGCTCAAAATTTGCATTTCTGTTCCTTCCTGGCTGTTAAGGGAGTTGAGCAAAAATAATTTTTACTCCTTCTAGGAATGCATTATTTAAGCAGGTGAACATACAGTATTTAAATTTTCAATATTTATGACCTTTTATAAGAAAAAGAAATGTGAGCATGGAGACCTCCTACTTGTAAATAGTCTTTCAGTTTTTTGTGACCACAAATGTACATATTCTGAAGTGAATATAACAAACATCCGTGTTAGTTTACTAGGGCTCCCATAGTGAGTACACAGACTGGATGGTTTAAACAACAAACTTATTGTTTCCCAATTCTGGAGGGTAGAAGTCTGAGGCCAAGGTGTTGGGCTATCTCCTAGTGTCTTTCTGTACAGTCTTCCCTCTGTTGGTGTCTGTGTCCAAATTTCCTCCTCTTATAAGGACACTAGTCATATTAGGTCAGGGCCTACACTGATGACCTCATTTTATCTTAATTATCTGTAAAGAGCCTATCTCCATATACAGTCACAGTCTGAGATACTGGGGTTAGGACTTGAACATATGGATTTTGGAGGGAAACAATTCAGTCCATAAGAGCACCTGAAAAATGTGTCTATCTATTCAGATGCTTTTTGGTTCTATAACCACAAATGGCTCATATAGTAGTAGAGTGGTATTTAACATTTTTGAATTAGGGACTCCTTTGAAAATGAAAAGTAGGGGTCTTCTACCCAGAGAAATGCACATATACACTAAATTTCACATCAGGGAATTTACAGACACACCCCTGACCCCTGCCTCCTCACTCTTCTATGGATTCCCTGATGTCTAGGTCTCCAGTCTGGCTGATAGTAAAACCCTGAAGTCAGAGAATTCAGTGATCAAGTCTAATAGACTAGTTGTTTGTAAGTCACAAAACTTAGCAAGGTTCACCAGCAATAAATCACAATTTTAGATCTTTTACCTAAATGTTTATAGTTCATTGGCTATAAACTCAACAATTCTAGGAATTAAAAGCAGCTCCATAAAACTCATCCTCACTCTAGCAAAACCAAACTCCAAATGTGTACCAGTAACTCTCCTGAATGATAGGAGCATTCCAAAGATGTCTCCTGACATCAGATTTTAAGCACAGATTAATAGTGAGGGAGGCCAGGCCTGCTCTTGGGAAGTCTCTGGGTCTGGCCTTTAAGAATGAGCTGGGGTGCACCTGGATACATCTGGAACTCCCTCAGAGGAGGGGTCCAGCTTTGGCTAATCAGTGGGTAGGGGGACCATAGGCTAACTGGGGCCTTTGTCCATTCAAAGTCCAAATGCCTTTGTTGCTCAAGGCTCAAAAGGAACTTATTACTTGAAGCTGATTTCCAAGGGCAGGGCTTCTATCAAGTCCCTGAAAGTAAGCAGGATTAGATAACTTTCACCGTGTTATCATTTGTAAATAAAGAAAAGGGAACCATCTGAGCCAGTATTTGTAGAAATGACCTTTGAGATGGGCCTTATACTGTGTGTATACAGATTTCTATAGAAAGTATGGACTCGAATGAACATTTAGACCTGTGTGGGGAGTATTTTGATGACCCTGTTTTTTTCTGGTGCATTTCATAAGTGCATTAATCTGGGGCCAGTTACTGGTTTCTGTGTTGTTAGCACAGTACTTTGACAGGTTTTGTGAACCAGGGAAAAAATTGATACTTGAGTTCAATTCATTTCAGGTTCTGAAACATGATGTGGTTCTTTCCAGCTTTCATTTTACAGTCCATTTAGATTTGATTCAAGTTTATTGTCAAAACAAAATTTAAAATGCTTATTCAAGAATACAGTCAAACTGGAAATCATGTAATATCCTATATTATGTAACTACCTAATAATTCTGTACATAAGCCAAAAATGTAGTGAAGGAAAAAAGCTTGCTAATCTACTGGAAGTTCCTTAATTAAGTTATACATTTTTAATGTAACTTTAGTTTTGTGTGAGTGTATTTTGTTTGAAAATTTATACAGTTTTGAACTTACGTTGTTACAAATATGCTTTTACTGAAAAAATGTCATATATTTAATTGATATACTGAAAATTATTAACAAAATCTAATTTTACTCAAAACAGTTTGACTCAGAAATGTATGGAATAAACCTATGTGATATATAAAATAAACTTGTTTAAAGAGGGAAATTTAGAGATCCTATACTTTAATAAAGTGATATCAGTACTAATATTTTTAGTTCATCTCCCAAATATGAAAGCCCTTATGATGTACCATTTGTTTTTATGTCACTTTATCAACCTTTAATTGCCTCTGTTATGTATGTAAGGACAATCATGAATATACAAAACTAATGTTTTATTTTGTTTTGTTTTCTTTTTATTATCTTTTTATTGACTTCAGAGAGGAAGGGAGAGAGCAAGAGAGAGATAGAAACCTCAATGATGAGAGAATCATTGATTGGCTGCCTCCTGCATGCCCCCCACTGGGGATCGAGCCTGAAACCCTGGCATGTGCCCTCACCTGGAATCAAACTGTGATCTCCTGATTCATTGGTTGACGCTCAACCGCTGAGCTATACAGGCCAGGCTGTTTTTTTTTTCAATGAGTTTCTCCAGAAAAGGTTTATGGGTTAGATATTTCATGAAATAAATACTCAAAATAAATACTAAAATTTTTAATTTAGTATTTATAAGCAATTATTTAAATTGCTTATAAACAATGATAGACTTTAACCTTAGTAATGTCAATAGTGCTTGCAATTTTGGATAAAGTATAACAGGAGTTCCTTAAAAAGTGAATAAAAAAAAGACCCCAACTCTGATTTTATTCAAATTTCATTACCTTTCCACTGATATTTTTGTTTTGTTTTGTTCCAGGAGCTAAACCAAGATGCCACGTTGTATTTAGAATGCATTTTATCTTTTCAAGTAATTTCTCTTGTTCCCATATTTTATAATAATTGCTGACCAATAGAAATCCTGACCATTCTGTGTGTGTGTGTGTGTGTGTGTGTGTGTGTGTATGTTCGTTTGTTTATTTTTTCCTTCTATGGCAGAGTAGCAAAAATAATCTTAGGGGATTTGAAGTCAAATTGACCTGAATTTTAGTCCTAATTTGCTACTTAATTTTGGGGTGCTGGTCAAGCTCTCTAAATTCTCTATCCTTGTTTCTTCATCTGTAATAGAGGAATAACATTAATAATACCTACCTCACTGAGTTCTAAGGACTGAATGTGAATATACAATGAACTGTAGTAGTGATTGTTGGTATTATTATTAATTGCAATCTAATGAACGTACTGAAGAAAGAGAATTATCCAGAGAGCAGATGGTCAAGGACGATTTTTAAAATATGGGGGGAGGAGGAACGGCACAGAAAAGCTACAACTCCAAAAACCAACTCTGAAATAATCAGCACTTGATTGTTCAGTAAAATTAAGAGGCTTTTCTCTTGCTTGCCAGAATATTTATATCAAAATGTGTAACATGGGGCCAGTTTTGTTACTTGGCATGTTTCTGGCCATTTGTAAAGAAAATGTGGAGCAGCTGTTGCTCTGGGAGGCAGATGGATGCACGACATTTATGAATTCTATTTTTCAGGTGGAGAAACTGAGGCACCAAGTAGTTAATTGTTTTTCCCAACCTTTCACAACCATGAAACATCACAGTTTCATGAATATCTTATGCCTCCCAGCTATGCGCTAGAGAAAGCAATTGCCAGTGGAGGAGCTGGTAAAAATGGGGCTTTCTCCGAGGGAGGCCAGCTGAAGACGTGCTTTTGTGTCTGGTACAGATGGCCAACTGGTAGTGCTTACCAGGGCTCCCCCCCCCCTGCAGCTACCCACCCTCAAGTGACAGCTTTTTGCATCTTTTTGTCTAATTAAACCACCAACAGAGAATGCCAGTTATCTGCTTGTGTGACACCTCTGAATATTAAGTAGCTTTTGTAATTAATTATTTTTTGAAAGGCTTGATCCTCCATAATTAAATAAATCTTTGAGAATTAATAATATATGGGTCGAAAAACACCATGAGCCACCACTTGGCAGTGTGGGAAGAACTTTGCATCCAATATAGTGTCTCTATTGATCAATCCTTAATGATCTGAACGCTCCCAATACTAACATTACGATGTGTTTCTTCTTCCTTTCTCTATATTCCCGTGCACCCAACTGGAACCAATTGTTTCTGCACAGGGTAAGATATAAAAATGCAGATTTGCTTAAATAGCTTCTTGTCCAACAAGGCAGTCTGTGTTGTACATGAGGATATGCCTCAAGCAGCTGTCTGCTTCATATCGCCCCTGGGTTATGACTAGGATGCTGTTTAGTTAGTTCAGTGTCTTTCTGTGCTGGCAGCGACATTGAGGCCAGATAATGGATGCCAGGAAGATCTTGAAATCACGGGCGTGGGAAGAGCACCTTTGATCATCTGGTCATGTTTTTCTATGGTGAGCTCGTGGAGTGAAACTGAGCTGGCCTACCACGGAGGACAGCCCTGTATGCCACCACTGTCTAGATCGGGAGCCTGTTCTCTCGCCCTTGAGGGGCCAGGCAGCTGGGAAAGCAGGAGACTTGCTGGGGGATGTCCCTCCAGGGCCTGTCGTATGTGATTTTGCTTTTTTGGTGGAGGCTGTTCAATCTTAGTCTGGTAGGGGGTCTAGTTGTTGGCTGCCCAAACTGGGTAGAACAGGTGTTTAGCTAGAAGCAGTACGGGCGAAGGGAAGATGGGTGGAGTTGGTGAGCAAAAATGGGAAGTCAGTCATACCATACTTATATTTAAAGGATATTTCCTGTCCTTTCCTTTCACCCTGGCCCATTCTCTTTCCTTCTTCCTTCTTTCTCCTGTCCCTGTCTTTCCCCTTGTTCACTTGTCTTGATTTTGTGTTTTTATTTGGGTGGTTGGCACTGGTATTATCCTGCTCAGCTTTCAACTTTCAGAGTAGCAGGATCATGTCTCAGAATTATAGTTTTAGATCTGGAAAGTGTCTTGGGAGTTCTGGAGCAGCCATGGAGAGTCTTGAATCTAAAAGATTCTGGAAAGATTTCAGTGTTCCTCCCAGGGGCTTGACTTTTTTGTTCGATAAAACAAGGAGTGCTGTCTGGCTCAGAAACATACATGTAAGGGTATTGTTTCTAATGATAATTATCACCATGACAATTAATATGCATTGAATGATGCACAACTCTATATATTTTGTCTTCTGACATTTTGGTTAATTTTTAAATAGGTAATAATCTTGTTCACAATTCAAAAATTATAAAAGATATCTAGTAAAAATTTCCCCTCTCCACTCCACTGAGTTACCACCTCCCAAAGAAATAACAACTGTGACTCATTTATTATATACTAGTGGCCTGGTGCATGAAATTCATGCACATTAAAAGGGAATTATTTAGAGGAAATATGTTAATATTCCTATTTGACCTTTCTCTATAATAGAAGTGTCAGAGATGAAAGAAAATTAGTAAAATGTATATGAAAATCTTCCTCCTGTCAGAGTCTGGGGCACGCCACGGGACCCAGAATCAAGTCCCTGCCCACCTACGTGCACCTTGAAATCATGTGAGACTCAGACCCGGCCAGCCTCACCCCTGTCAAGCCCCGCCAGGTGGGGGGCGCAGCTTCAGGTCCCCCAGCCTGGCGCTGGGGCAGGGGGCGTGGCCTGAGGTCCCCCGTCAAGCCCTGCTGGGTCAGGGGTGTGGCCTCAGTTTTCACGGCCTGATGCTGGGGTAAGGGGTGCAGCCTGAGGTCCCCTGACCTGGTGCCGGGATGGGGGGGCACAGCCTGAGGTTCCCTGTCAAGCCCCACCAGGTGGAGGGTGCAGCCTGAGGTCCCCTGGCCAGGCACTGGGGCAGGGGGCGTGGCCTGAAGTCCCCTGTCAAGCCCCACTAGGTGGGGGGCACAGCCTCAGGTCCCCTGCCCCCGCCTGGTGCCACGCAGCCTCAAGTCCCTGCTGACAGCTCATTATGGGAACCCCGCCTCCGCTGTGGGCACAGCCATCTTGTGTTATGGGAACCCTGCCTCCACTGTGGGTGCAGCCATCTTGTGACAGCGTGATGGAGTGAGGGTCAATTTACACATTACCTCTTTATTATATAGGATCTTTTCATAGATTTTTGTGCATAAACAAGAAAATATGAATATATATGCATTTTCCCTTATTTTATGGCACAGTAGCAACACTTTATATATTGTTCTCTGCTTCATGCACGTCTTTACTTAATTCTCACAGCAGTCCTATGTGAAATGAGCTGTCATTACCCCAGTTTACAATTGGAATTCAGCTCAAGCTGAGTACTTGCTCAGGGCAACATAGAGGGTGATGGAGCTGGGATAGCCCGACTATCTAACTTGATCTGTGCGATCCTTGTCACTAGGCTGTCTTGCCTCACTGGGGCTGGTATGGACTCCTCAGGTTCCTGCTGATTTGCACACATTTTTCCGGGGCTCAGTGTGGTGCTGGCTCCTAACCACAGACTCCAGCCAACAACAAGGGAATGTGGCAAAGCTGAGTCAGCTCTGTATCAGTTGGCATTTCTTTTCTTTTTTTTCTCATGAAGTAATAATTTAAAAAAATTGAGGTCAAATGCATATAACCTAAAATTTAGCATCTTAGCAATTTCTAAGTGTACAGTTCAGTGGCAGTAAATACATTCACATTGTTGTGAAACTGATTTCCAGAGCTCTTTTCATTTCCTAAACTGAGACTCTGTTCTCATTAAACAATAACTCCTCATTCCCTGCTCCCCCAGCAGCTGGTAACCACCCTTCTACATCCTATCTCTACGAGTTTGACTACTCTAGGTACCTCATGTAAGTAGAAAGATACTGTATTTGTCTTTTTGGGATGAGCTTATTTCACTTAGCAAAGGTTCATTCATGTTGTAGCATTTGTCAGAATTTCTTTCCTTTTTAAAGCTAACATCTCATTGTATGTATATGTCATATTTTGTTTATTCATTTGCTGGTGAACACTTGGGTTGCTTCTACCTTTTGGCTATGGTGAATAATGTTGCTGTGAAATAGGTGTACTAATTTCTGTTTGTGTGTCTGCTTTCAATTCTTTGGACTATATGCCCAAAGTGGAATTGCTGGGTTGTATGATTGTTCTATTTTTAAATTTTTTGAGGAACCACCATACTGTTTTCCATAGTGCCTACACCATTTTACATTCAGTGCATAAGAATTCAATTTCTCCATATCCTCACCAACATTTATTTTCTGGTGTGTGTGTGTGTGTTTTACAGTAACCATCCTAATGTGTATGAGGTGGCATTTCTTTTATAACGTGCCGTTAAACACATTTCTTCTCCTGTATTGGGCCTCTGCCATAGAATTTAGAGTTCTCATCTCAGTTTGTTTTTTTCAGGAAGGGAAAGGCATGTGGAAGAGGGACCAGCTGGGAGGGCAAGCAAGGCTGGTGTTGGCTTGGCTCAGTGCACCTGGTCAGACCCTCCCTGGGGCCTGGGCTCTTGGTGACTTCACTCTATTTTATTGTGTCTGTTTTTTCTTGCTGGTTATTCCTCAAGTGAAAGATATTCCTGTCCTTTTCCAAAAAGACAGGATGGGCAACCAGAATGCAAAGGAATCTTTGCTATTTTTAGTTTTCTCACAGAGCAGTCCCAGGGGGAGGTATTTGTCTGTATTCCTGCCTGTCACCCAACATCTAATCCAAGTCTTCGCTACATTAGGAAGGAGGTGGAGCACCTTCGTTTGTGGTGTAATCCATTCTCAGCCCATCTTCTGCACATCCCTGAATGTGCCCATTTTAAAAAGTGGTGTCTTGCTTGCAAAACCCATGAACTCAGACAATAGTGTGGCGGAGGCCTGAGGAGGGGGAGGGAGCTGTGAAGAGGAGGTCAGTGGAGGGGATAAAGGGGACATCTGTAATATTTTCAACAATAAAGATAAAATTTTTTAAAAGTGATGCCTTTTTCTAATTACAACAGCAAATATATGTGCATAGCAGAAACCTGGGAAAATGAAGAAAAGCACACCACTATAAACATTGTAGTACATAGGATCATAATAGGTATTTTTATAGCCTGCTCATTTGCTTAAAAGGTTGTGTAATTTTCCTATGCTAACAAATATTCTTTTACCATATAACTTTTAGTGATAATATTCATGGCATGATATTTGTTTTAAAATTCCTTTATTTTTTGAAATTTAGACACTATCCTTTTTTGGCGGTTAGGAATTTTCATGAACATCTTGGTACATATACCTATGAAAATTGTTATTTTTAAATGCTATTTTTAGAGAGATGTATAGGAAGGTCAATGTTATTACAGGTGACCCTGACTCCACAGGGACAGGAGTTGACAGTGTAGGAACTAAAGTTGATAAAAGCGACTGAAAACCTTCCCTTTGGGTTAAGACAAAGAGTGTCACTGACACCAGCTCCAGAGAACCTGAAAAGGCTCAGCTTCAATATTGCTTTGCTGATTTCACTGGGCACACTGAGTTTTACAGTGTTCAGGATGCTCTTTTTACTTACCTCCCTGCTGTTTGGGGTCTGGATTAATGGAACTCTTGGAAATATTTCCCTAACAAATCAAGGCCACAGCCACCCCCTCAAAATGTAGACGGAAGTCTTTGATTGTTTTGTGAGATGTTAGATGATCTTAACAGTTTATTTCCTGAAGTTGTCTGTATTTCCCCAGGGCATTCTTTTAGTTCTTATTGTATGGACAAAGAGCATTGTATCATTGTTATTCTCACTGTTATTCTGGGTGTATCCCCTCCTGGCTCTTTTTGCCCCAACACATTCCTGGAAACTGTGTCCACAAGCAGATTTTTTTAAAAAAATAAGTTTTTATTGAGATGAAGGGAGAGGGAGAGATAGAAACATCAATGATGAGAGAGAATCATTGATTGGCTGGCTGCCTCCTGCACGCCTCAAACTGGGGATCTGGCCCACAACCTGGGCATGTGCCCCAGCAGGTCCAGGGGTCCCCAAAGGTGTGGACAGAGTCGGCGAAGAAGGAATGACATGGAGACAGCGTTCAGTTGATCAGCAGCCTAGCCAGGATCTCTAGCCAAGTTCTGGTCAGGATCTCCAGCGAAGTTCTGGTTAGGATCTCCAGCCAGGTTCTGTGTCCATGTTCTCTTGCTAGGTTCTCCAGCCAGGTTCTGTAGCCATGTTCCCTCACTAGGTTCTCCAGCCAGGTTCTGTCCAGGTTCTCCAGCCAGGTTCGGTCACCAGGTTCTAGTCAGGTTCTCTTGCCATGTTCTATCCAGGTTCTGTAGCCAGGTTCTGTCTCTAGGTTCTTCAGCCAGGTTCTCTCGCTAGGTTCTGTCTCTAGGTTCTGTGGCCAGTTTCTGTCCAGGATCTTTTGCCATATTCTCTCCAGCGAAGTTCTTCTGTCTCTAGGTTCTATGTAGGTTCTGTGTCTAGGTTCTGAGCCTCTTGGTTCTGTCTTCTAAGTTCTGTCTCTTGCTGTCTTGTTACATCTGTATTTATACCAGTTGATTCAATCCTATCAATCTCTATTACAAAGGTTAGGGCGTTTCTTATCTCCATTCCAGGGAGTAAAGATTATGTAGCTTAAGCATGATTGTTCATAGTTAAAGTGATTAATTACCCGCCTGGCACTTAGTTGAGGGGTTTTATTACCTCCTAACTTCAGGGGAAAATCCCTACCTGGGGAAACAACCTTTCTCAGAGAGGAGACCTTGGTTAAAACACATAGTGCCAAGAAGGTGAGCAAACATATTAAGAACAGTATGCCATATATGCCAGGTCCCTTGAAACAGCAAGGATGGACCGGCTCCCGGCATGTGCCCTGACTGGGAATTGAACTGTGACCTGGTTCATAGGTTGATGCTCAATCACTGAGTCAGTCCAGCTGGGGCACAAGCAGATTTTTTAAAAAAATTATATTTTCTAATGAGAAAAACAACACATTTGGAAACTGAGATATTTCCACCAATTCACTTTGAATCAAATAAATCATGGATATGTAAAATAATATGTCATTAAAACAAACATCTTTTTCTAAATTTTCTTTAGAGCAATCAGAGACATTCAAAGTGGTTCCACTAGCTCAGGTCATATAATGTGAGCATAAATGTATGGCACCTATTGTTTATTCAAAGGGCCCCTGCATAGAAGGTGTTAACAGAGACCATAAAAACACAGTGAGATAAATCTGTGTGATAAATTTGGCCCACGCCTAGATCTTGGGGGCTGAAGAAATTTGAGAAAGGTTTACCCCGATCAATTGACAGATAAGGAAAATGGGTCCCATAGCTTAAAGTGGCTTGCCGAAAGTGACCATGCTTATGTTAATTCAACATGTAATTAATGACAGCTCTGCTTCCTTTCATAGATACAGTAAGCAGATAGTGTGGTGTGCTTATCAGAACCTCCCTTCAGGGCTAAAGCCCTTATTGCCCCAACTACTGGGATATGGCCGTGGACAGCTCCCAGCTAAGTCCCTCTCCCCCGACCTGCCCTTGGCTACAGAAAGCCTCTTTATCGAGGGCAGCTGGCAGCTGATGACTGGGGTATCTGGTTGATGCAGATATAAAGGCCTGGGCCCCTCAGCCCAACTGAAGCAACTCTGAAGGGCCAGTAGGCTCAGCTAAGCCTTTGTTGTCCCTGCACTGTGCCAATTTCTTCCCCGGCCAATGCTGCTTCCTCCCCTTCCCCTCAGGTATTGATCCTGAGAGCACTCTCCAATAAATGCCCTGCATCAAACTCCATTTCAGAGTTTGCTTCTTAGGGAACTACACTGTGATGTGAGATAAATCTTAGGGGGACATTTTGGATCATTGAGTCTTTTAAAAATATTAGTATTATGAAAGTTAAACTGATATCTTATTTTCTTTTAGTCTTTATAAATTTTCTTAGAGAGTAAACAGGTATGCAAAGTTGTTCTCTTATCTCAAGTTTGAATATGCATGTATACAAATACATATAATTGTATACCATGTACATTGTATACAAATACATATTTCTCTGATAATCTTGCAGCATCTTAATAAGGACTTTAATTTGGAAAAGATGTGTCTTATTTATTATTATTTTTCATTCCTTTTTTCTTTATCAAACAAACTCATGGTAATTATTAAAGGGAGAAGAAATTCCCCAAGTTTTGTGTTTGGGAAGAAGGGAGGGAAGATTGGTGGAAATAAGGAGATAAACAATATTTGTGAACTTATTTTATAGAAATTAAATCTGAGGATTTTTTAAAAAGAAAATATACAGAAAATAAAATAATCTAGCACATGTACATGTATCTATTACCCAGAATTAGTATTTGTTAGTAAATTGTCATATTTGATCTTTTAAAGTATGAAATAAAATGTTAGAGACAGAGCACTTAGCATTTTCTCTTAGCAGCACTGTGGAGCCCTTGGTCCTGCCTGCTTGGCCCTGGGTCCTGCCTGCTCTCCGTGCTTGGCTGCCAACCAGACAGCAGCAGATCTTTAACACCAAAAACAACAAATGGCACACGTGGACAGGAGCCACGTGCAAGCCTTGCTGGGTAGCATCAAATGAGCAGAGTGATGAAGTGTGTTGAAAGCAGAACACACGTTCCCTGTACATGGACATTCACTATAATGGAGTCAGGAAGGCACACATTGAATTCCAGACGGTGCAACTTCAGTGAACAAACCCTTTGGGAAAATAGCTCTTTTTATAATATAGCAAATAGCATTTTAAGAGTCTTTAAAATTTGTGGAGATTGAAGGGCTTATGTAAAGGGATTCATGATGAATTCATAGACAACTCCTCCTTTTCCCAGACAAGTTTCTCTTCCTTTGTTCCAGTAAACCCCCTGTTGAGTCATATGAGTCAGAAACCTGGGCATCCTAGAATTCTCTTTATCTGACACACACAGTTGATTTAAGCTTCTAAAGAATGGTTTAAATCCATCCCTTCCTCTCTATGTTTCTTCTCTGATCTTTTTTGGAAATCTGATCAGCTCTGGTTGGGCTGTTATAGAAGTCTCCTATGTGGTCTTGATTCCTTTAATCTTGCTTCCCTGCCACCTGCCCCACCCACCTCAGCAGCAGGATCCACACTGCCACCAGTGGGTCTTCCTAAAATGCAAATCTGGCATATCATTCTTTTTTTTTTTATAAATGAAAATACTTTTAGTTCAATTTAAAATTTTTAAATTAAATTTACTGGGGTGACATTGGTTAATAAGATTATATAGATTTCAAGTGTACAATTCTATAATACATCATCTTTATATTGTACTAGAGGCCCAGTGCATGAAAATTCATGCACTAGAGGGGGGGTGGGTCTTTCAGTCCAGCCTGCCCCCTCTCACAGTCCGGGAGCCCTCAGGGGTGGGAGGTGACCTGGCAATCACCTCTGCTGCTGCCACTGCTGGCAGCGCAAGCCTCAGTTGGCCCTGGTTACCTGAGCCTCGGGCTGGTCCTGGGCGGCTGGGCAGCTGCCATCCGAGGCTTGCCTGTGCCTTGGGCCGACCCTGGGTGACTGGGGGTTTGAGGGGACTGGGGGACTCTGGAGGCAGGCTCATGGAGCAGCCGGGCCCGCCCTGCTTCCCCGGTGGGGCTGAGGGGACTGGGTGCCACCATCTTTGAGGGTGTGGCAGTCAGTTAGCATATTCCCTCCTTATTGGCTGTGGGCACCACCATCTTTGTAATAGTGTGAGGGTCAATTAGCATATTCCCTCTTTATTAGATAGGATTGTGTGTTCACTGCCCAAAGTCAAGTCTCCTTCTGTCACCATTTATCCCTCCTTAATCCTTTGCTACTGCCCCCACACAGGCTA
Organism: Myotis myotis; assembly: GCF_014108235.1. Lineage (NCBI taxonomy): Eukaryota > Metazoa > Chordata > Mammalia > Chiroptera > Vespertilionidae > Myotis > Myotis myotis. The sequence continues at coordinate 54,152,475 of NW_023416313.1, read as the reverse complement.
GATCACTGGAGTTAGGAGAGAAAATGTGGATTTCATGTCATTTGGCGAGTGGACAGGAAAGAAGGTGGTAGTGGATGGGACAGGATGCCATTGAGCGTTACAGGAATGCACAAGAACAGTAGCAACTTTTGCACAAAAGACATCTTTCTCCTTTTCTTCCTCTTCCTCTTTTCCATTCACTTCCCTTTTTATTTCTCTTTCTTCTTCCATTGCCTGTTTTCTTTAGTTTTGGTAGGTATATTACAATTTACGTCCCAAATAAACTTTTAATATTAATGGCATAGAGAGAAAAATATGTAGAAATACAAAATAAATTTGTGCTCAAAAGGGGGTGTAGAAATTACAGAGAGAGGAGAGCAGAAATGTTTCATTCATTATGTTGGTCATCACCAGATTTAAAATCAATTGTAAATCAAGCACTTGCATTATGTAAGGCACATTGCCGCAGTGCATAAATCTGGTAATATCAGTTCAAGTTCAGGATGCTGGGTTATGAGCAAAAATAGGGAAATATGTAGTATTAGGGGATATGGCACAATGCTTCACCTCCCTCTGCCTCTGCCAATCATGCATAAGGCATTAAGTTTATTTGGTCATTTGTGGATCAAAGTTTGCATACACTACTTATGACTTCTTACGAATAGTTTGAGAAGCTGGAAACAAACACCAAACTTCAGAACATATATGTCACAGGGAAACCCACCAGTGCTAGAGTAAGAACACAGAGGAATTTCCATGCCGTTGGATTATGGCGTCTTTGCTTGAAGGAGTTGTTTCTGTGTTTAGTTTAAGATATCCACAGACCAGGATATTATTTCAGCCTCTCTATTCATGTTTCTCATAGGCCTTTGACCTGCATTAGGATAACTTGAGGTGCTTGCTTTGGTCCAGATTCTTGCCCACCCTCCCCTCCTCCCTGATCCCTCCAGCCCCTCAGATCTACAAGATCAGAATACCAGAGAGTGAGCACTGGGCTCTGCTATTTGTTTTGAAGCCATCAGTGCTCATTTTCTGCGGCACACCCACATAGAGCCTGCTGATGTGCGGCATGAAAGTGATGGTTAGTACCACGTAGCATGGACAGAAGTGAGGACACATCGCATCGACTCTACAGTAAATCACGTTAGATGGAAGGTGTGGTTTGCTGTCAGAAATTGTTGAATTGGAGTCAGAAATTGGAGGTGATACCATTCATGTCACACAAACAAATGTCAAAGCTGGTGAGCTTCCAGGGGCCGACCTAGTGGTGGGCAAAGGCTCCATTTTGGCCGTGGGAAACCCTTCCCTCGTGAGACAGCCAAGCAGTTGTTGACCAGTGCCCATGACCCTGGGGGGGCCCCAGCCAGAGGGTCTTAACGACAGTTGTATTTGGCTGCCTGACTTATGCATGGGAGTTTTTTTTTTTTTTCTCCAGAGGATAATTCTGACCTTGAACAGAACCACACAGGGAAGTGGTCTGTTTTGTAGGCTGTGAATTGTATCCAAGCCACAGCCTCATTCATCTGCTGCTCTGTACAGCCCCTGAGACGTCAGCTAGCCAGTCCTTCTGCCACCAGCAAAGCAGGCAGGCGGTAAAGCTGTGGGGCCAGATGCACGGGCAGCCGGCCCACAGGATCTTACTGCGTGGAATGGAAAGTCATATTGTGGCAGGCTAGTATGAAGCTAGGGAAAGTCCTTGCCAAGTAGAATAAGGGAAACTGAAACAAAATAATTAAACAAGGCCAAACAATATAAGCAATTCACAGCCAGCTAATGAATAACTCAGTTTTATCTTCCCTCACCAAGGACTCTTAGAAGGAAATGGTTTGCACATTCCAGACCATCCCAGGGCAGATTGGCCTGGTCCTGGCTGTTCTTTGAAAATGAAACTAACCAGAAGACAACCCTGACCCCTCTATATGCACATTTTGATGAATCAACATATTGAAGAACACACCTAGAAAGCTAATGAACAGTCTGTTAAAAACTCCCTGAGACCTCCCCTAGGATTTCCTCTGGCCAAAGAAAGAAAAAATGAAGATGAGGACCTTAATGGCATGCGCTCACTATAGCATGCCCCAGCCTTGTTTCTCTGTTCTTTTTCTCCTAAACTCGAAGGGTCCCCAGGAGACTTGCAACTAGGGAAGCAGCAGACAGTGGCAGTGCATCCCAGGCTCACCCCCTGAACTTGTCTCCAAGGCCCCCTTTTCTCTGACTTTCCAGTGAGCTAACAGCAGCCCCACCTTGGCTCACTTCTTTTACTGTGATTTTTTTTACTGTGATTTTATTTATTTTATTTTTTGTTAATCTTTACCTGAGAATATTTTTTCCATTGATATTTAGGAAGAGTGGAAGGGAGGAGAGAGAGAGAGAGAGAGAGAGAGAGAGAGAGAGAGAGAGAGAGAGAGAGAGACATTGATGCCAGAGAGACACATCGATTGGTTATCTCCCACATCTCCCACATGCATCCTGACTGCATCCCGACCAGGACCAAAATAAAACCTGCAACCGTTTGGTGCGTGGGCTGATGCTCTAATCCCTGAGCAACATCAGCCAGGGCAGCTTTTACATAGATTTTAAAAGAGCAAGATGGAACAAGAACAGTGACTTCTTGTTCTTTTTTTTTTTTTTTTTTTTTTTTTAAATATTTTTATTGATTTCAGAGTAGAGATGGAGCCTGAAACCTGGGCATGTGCCCTTAACCAGAATCGAACCAGGGACCTTTCAGTCTTCAGGCCGACTTATATATCCACTGAGCCAAACCGGCGCAGTGGTTCTCAACCTTCCTAATGCCGCGACCCTTTAATACAGTTCCTCATGTTGTGGTGACCCCCAACCATAAAATTATTTTCGTTGCTATTTCATAACTGTAATTTTGCTACTGTTATGAATCGTAATGTAAATATCTGATATGCTATACGTGTTTTCCGATGGTTGCAACCCACAGGTTGAGAACCGCTGGGCCACTAGGGCAAGCACAGTGACTTCTTAAGTTGGTCTCTGGTGTATGTTCATAAGAAAGATGGATGGAAAAGGTTTCTAACACCTGACCTAAGGACTGCTTTAAGGAGCCAGCATCACGGTAGTTTGCAAGTGTTACTAGTACATCCTCTGAGCTTCTCAGCAATCCTGAAATGTAGTTGGATAGGCAAGATTGTTCACCAATCCCATCCTCTACATTAGGAATGAATGCTCAGAATGTTGCTAAATCTTACTCAGCAAGTAAGTGAGAGAGTGAATTGAGAATCCAACCTAGGTCTTTGACCCTAAATCTGACTCCTTTCCACACCCCCTCCTGCAATAGTGCCCTCATCTGTACTAGGGATGATTTCCCTAGCATACTGTTGCTCAGTAGGTCCAAATTTTACTTACTCAGAGTTTATTAAAATAAATGAATATCTTTGATATTAAAGATAATAAAGAGAAATTTGAAGCATGTTCAAAGGACTTAGTTTTCATTCTTCAGATGCTATGGGTTTAAGTAGACCCATAAACCATACTGTCCCAACAGTATGGAAGCCTTATGGTCTTGCCAAAATATTTGATTTTCCTCTTAAACACTTCATTGATTATGAGTTTTGCTTCTTCTCTGTTGAAAGAATAGACATTAAGCAGATTTACTCTATAGTTAATTCTTTTTTTAAAAAAAATATTTTATTGATTTTTTACAGAGAGGAAGGGAGAGGGATAGAGAGTTAGAAACATCGAGAGAGAGAGAAACATCGATCAGCTGCGTCCTGCACACTCCCTACTTGGTATGTGTCCGTAACCAAGGTACATGCCCTTGACCGGACTCGAACCTGGGACCCTTCAGTCGGCAGGCCAACGCTCTATCCACTGAGCCAAACCAGTCAGGGCTATAGTTAATTCTTGATTATACTCATCCACAATCTATTGCCTGCAAATTTGAACTCCAAACAGTTCTGAAAATTTTAATTTTTTTTTCATAAGTCAGGTGAAAATTTATTTGGTGGAAATACCAGACTTAAACTGAAAGGAGTTTAGGCTTTATTTATCCCATTTAATGTGGATATTTATGTATTTTTTCTGCAGAAATATTAATACAAAGTGTTCCCAGATCCCATTTAGTGTATTACTTAATAATGGCTGCATAAAATATGAAAATTTCTGAGTTCTAAAATGCATCTAGCCCAAGGATTTCAGATAAGGGATTGTAAACCTCTTCTCAAGAAGAGAAGGGAGATATGTGGATAACAGAATAATGGAGAAGCAGTTAACTGCCGTACTTTTCACCCACATAGGAGTCTTTCCTGATGGAAGATTATACATCTTCACCCTGTTGAAATCATGCACAACCACATGATGGATTTTCTTTGTCAAATAAACTGTGAGCAGACGAGACAAGTCATTTCCAGGCAAAGTTTTAGGAGCCAATGTGTAGCTCTCTGTTTTCTCTCTTCCTCCTGCCATGAGCTCAGCAGTGAAGTCTGGGGTACATCAGTGTGGATTTCCAGAGAAGCCTGACATGGAGCTGTGGTTGACCTGGAGATGTAACGTGAATGAGAAAGAAACCTTTGTTGTTCTTTCTTCAGTATCACCAAGTCTATCCTCAGTGGCACATGCAAAATCAATGCCCCCTGGATGGAGTCGTCCATTAATGTAACATCTGTGGGTACCCATCCAGTTAATGGCCAACAGTCAGTGTCCTCTAGGGGTTTGAAGTCTAGCTATACAGACAAAGAGTTAAGAAGGAGATACCAAATCGGGCCTGGCCCACCACACTCTCTTCCAGTGTTGGTTTCCGTGTCAAGTCCAAGGCCAAATGTCTCCTCACTTTGTTTCCAAATACATGTTTTACTTTTATGGATTTAACAAGTTACATAAGTAATAAATGTTTATTATAATAAATCAAACAACACAAAAGTATATAAAGAAAAACAATTTTCTTCTCTCTCCTCTCAATGGTATGTATCCTTCCATGCCTTTTTCTGTGGTAGGTGAACACATAGGGTCACCTTTTAACATTATCTTACCATGAATATTACTCTGCCAAGGACATCCATTCCGTTACTAGCTCCAATTAGACAATTAGTTCTTTTAATTAGTAAGAGCTGCTTTTATTGGATGCGTACTATGTCCAAATCATGCTTGTAAGTACTTTGCTTAATCCCCTTGTCAGCCTTGTGAGAAAGGCACTGTTATCAGCATTTTCCATTTGAGAAAACTGGTAAATTGAAGAGAGTTACGCAGATTAGGAAGTGGTAGAGTGAGAAACCCAGGCTCTCCATTCCATGTTCTCAACCTCTAAGTTATATTGCTTCTCTGATTGTGTAATAGTCCATGAATGGGCAATAATTTATGCAATTGTTTCCCTATTGATGGAAATTGACGTGGTTTCCTTTTTTTTCTCTACTTATTTTGCTACCACTAATACAATGAAATAAACAAAACTGACACCTTTTCCCCCTGTTAATTTCTTCCTGTGCTTAAGTTGGGAGAACCCTACCATCTCTGGCAGCCTCCGTCTTGGTTGGGGAAGGGCTCCGGTTATCATAATTCATGTTCCTGTGACCAGTTAGGAATTCTTGCTTCACCAGGTCCTCCGAATCCTCTAATATCTTTGTAGTAAAGGGCAGAATAAAAAGCTCTGTTTACGTCAACACAGTTTACATTTAGAGACAGGAGGAAGTGAACTGTAAGGGATATCGTCTCCTAGATGTGTCAGATGCAATCACGCAGCATGGATTTATGAAGCAGAATGAAATATTTGTTTTGATTGCTCACTGTTTAAGAATACACTCTAGTGCACAATCTTGACAGACATCTAGGCCAACTACCCTTACTTGAAGAATCTGGGTCAGGGTTGCCCAACTTCTAATTCAGCAGTCGCATTTCATTAAAGGATTATGCAAAGAAACCTCAATTGGTTCTGTATAACTGACTGCTTCCTCTTCAGTATTTAATATTACAGGAGCCCCAGCAGTCACCAATGTTATTGTCCATTGATTTGCAATGTGCCCTCCCTCCTTGTTTAGTATAGAGTTTGAAAAAGCAATTAGCTGGAGATCTTATGAAAAACGGATATACCATATGGAAAGTGGACATATAATTGAATACTGAAATAATTCATGAAGATATCTGAGGTAAGGTGTTAGACAAAACCTTATAAGTTGGAGATGCTTACAAATGGGGTTTTGTAAAAACCTGAAAATTATTTAGATGGAAATGATTAAAAATTGCAAGAGGTATGTTTTAAAATTTCCATCTAGAAGCACTGCAGGGTATGAACTTGTCAGCAGATTGCTGCATTGTGCTACCATATGAAAATTAGAGACTGCAATAGATTTGATTACTTTAAGGTAACTTATCCAGTAAAATGCAGAGAAGTAAGTCAGCATAATCTGGGAGATCTTGTGTTTGTTGCTGGGCAGTGTATTCTTGTGTGGGCTGGGGGTTAGGGTGGCTAAGCATGCGGTTTCCTTTAATTCCTTTTTTTAGTACATAACAGGCTTTAGGGAACCTATAGTCACTCTGTATAGTATATGTTGAAAGAAATGCATTCAAAAGCTTAAAAACTGATGATCACATATGCAAGAACTTCTGCTTCTGAAAACAAAGCATCACATAATCTCTGCCCTGAAGTGTCCATTCGTCTGTTTCTCTCCTCAGCCACCCTCTCTGTTTGTTTGCATTCCCATGGATGTAGGGGTAGGGCACAGGAGCACTTACAGATGAAGCGTCACCCTTAAGCATGGATGCAGGCTCCAGTCTGTTCTTTTACTCTGCTCATGCAAGGTGGTGCAATATGAAAGGTATTTTAACCAACCCACATTACCTTGAGTACCACTGTTTTCACCAGCCAGAGCCTGTTTCTACATCCATGGCACTGATTAAGATGCTACGATTATGAGATTCTTTATACTCATTAGCAAGAGCAGTGTTGAGGACCAAGATATGAGTACCCAAAGCACAAATAGCAGGAGACACTGTGGTATGTGAGCTTTTATCCCATGAGTGTGGGTTTCTGATTAGGACAACTGACTGCCCCTTGAGTAAAGCTTAAGCTGACTAATACAGTATTGTGTCTCGTTGTCCATATTGCAGATTCTAAAGTAAATTATGGACATTGAACTGGGATGGGCCTATGCAAGCCCCTACACTCCGCTGCTCCCCATCTTATTTCTATTTTTTCCACATTCATTCAGATTTTGCCTTTGGCCACACACTTCTTCCACCTTCTAGCTCAACTCATGCTCCAATTTCATTTATGGTGACTATTCTCTTTTTAATACCTAAGCCTATGAAAAGCATGGTTACTTTTTAAGGTTATTTTTTTTTAATATTGCCATTGTGCTAAATGCATTATGTTTTGACCTGAAAGATGTAAAGCTCTGTCAAATGAGAGGGGAAAAAATGACCAGTGTCCCCTTGGTGTGGAATGCTTTTCATCTTAGTCCTCTGGGGCTTTGCTTCCTCTCACCTGTGAAGTGAGGGATTTGGACCAGAGTAGTTGTTCCTTCCCTGCCAGCTCTGAAAATCTGAGATGGTCTTCCTTGTCCCAGCAGTTACGCCTTAGGCTAAACCTGCAGCAGCCTGTGAGGCAAAGCCATGAGTCAGGGCCTGCCGACTTTGGGCCTTTTCCCGTATGATGGTGAATCAGAGGACTCTGGTCATCGCTATTTGATAATCTGGCCAGCTCTGTTCCTGTGATGACTAATGGGTGTACATGGTGATGGTGTCCAGTCTCTGCGATAGGTGAGACATCCCTCAGACCAGGAAGTACACCCAAAGGGGAATCCATGGGGTTCCACTGCCTCCCTTCAGTTTCTAAAAAACGTGAAGAGTGTAGCACATCTTTGCTTTTAAATTGAGTTCTGCTCTCTCAGCAGGTTACATAATATTTTTTTAAGGCAGCAAAGACTCTGCCTCTGAATGTCAAAGGTTGTCTTAAAGTTATAATGGGCTGGTGCCGATGTCTGTACAGATGTTGCTGGCTTATGATAGTTCAATTTATCATTTTCCACTCTACAGTGGTGTGAAAGCAATATGCATAATAAATTACATGAGATATCCAACACTTTATCATAACATGGGCTTTGTATTAGATAATTTTGCACAACTGTAGGCTAATGTGTTGTAATCATGTTTAAGGTAGTCGAAGCTATGATGTTTGGTAGGGGAGGTGCATTAAATGCATTTTTGACTTACGATGTTTTCAATTTATGATGGGTTTATTGGGATGTAACCCCATTGTAAATTGAGAAGCATCTTTATTTAATCTTAAATTGAATATTATTCTATAGCAGGCATTTGTTTTAGTGTCCATTTGTTCTTTAATGGTAGAGTTATTCCTCATTACACAGAAATTCAATAAAGTGAAACTTGAAAAAGAACTTACAGGTACAGGAATTTATTCAATATATGGTACCTGTTCACTAAATTTGGGGAATGTGCCAATCCCTTATCTGCTGTTCTAATAAAAGGACACCTTCATTTGTCCATTTGTTTATATTCCATTTGTTGTTTTTGTCTCTGTTTTTTCTTCTTCCGTTCTCATGATTTTGCTCATTTCCAAAAGGGAGACTCTTAGGCCTTGTGCTCAGGCATTGTCTGAGCTTACTATTCAGTAGAAAATATGGGGGAGGAGGATCGGCTGAAAGTGGCTGCTTTTTCAGTCCAGTTATTTTCCCTGGATAGTTGACCAGTAATTCAACTTTTTTGCTTTTGCCTTTAAGTCATTAAGCCTTCAGGTTGAACACATAAAAAAAAAAAAACACAAGCAAACTTACAGTTATAGTTTGATAAATCTTAATTTATCCTAAAGTAAATTTAAGGATATATTTTTTTCTGTAGTCTTAAGTGTGCTTTTTAAGTCTTAAGTGAGATTTTTAAGAAATCATGTTTTAGCTTTTGCACAGCAAAAGAAACCATCAATAAAACAAGAAAGCCCACTGCATGGGAGAACATATTTGCCAATGTTATCACCGATAAGGGTTTAATCTCCAACATTTACAGGGAACTCATACAACTTAACAAAATGAAGATAAACAACCCAACCAAAAAATGGGCAATGGACCTAAATAGATACTTTTTGAAAGAGGACATAAGGAAGGCCAAGAGACATATGAAAATACGCTCAAAGTCACTAGTCATCCGAGAGATGCAAATCAAAACGACAATGCAGTACCATCTCACACCTGTCAGAATGGCTATCATCAACAAATCAACAAACAACAAGTGCTGGAGAAAAAGGAACACTTATGCATTGCTGGTGGGAATGCAGACTGGTGCAGCCACTGTGGAGAACAGCATGGAGTTTCCTCAAAAAACTAAAATGGAACTCCCATTCGACCCAGTGACCCCACTTCTAGGAATATATCCCAAGAAACTAGAAACACCCATCAGAAAGGATATATGCACCCCTATATTCATAGCAGCACAATTTACCATAGCTAAGATTTGGAAACAGCCTAAGTGCCAATCAGCCTAAGTGCCCATCAGCACATGAGTAGATTAAAAAACTGTGGTACATATACACAATAGAATACTACACTGTGGTAAAAAAGGAGTTTTTACTATTTGCAGCAGCCTGAATGGGACTGGAGAGCATTATGCTAAGCGAAATAAGTCAGAGAAAGATAAATATCACATGATCTTACTCATTTATGCAATATAATGAACAACATAAACTGATGAACAAAAACAGATCCAGAGACAGAGAAGCATCGATCAGACCATCAAACCTCAGAGGGACGGTAGGGGAGGGGAGGGGTAAAGGGCAGAGATCAACCAAAGGACTTGTATGCATGCATATAAGCCTAACCAATGGACACAGACACCAGGGGAGTGAGGGCATGAGTGGGGGAGAGTGGGGGCAATGGGGCGATAGGACACATATATAATACATTAATTAATAAAGGAAAAAACATTTAAAAAACAAAGTCATGTTTTAAGCCAAACAGTCTTTCTTCCCACCCCCCACTCTCATCCTTTGGAATAATATACCTTTCTATGCCTCTTCCTGCTGACTCTGGAAAAAAAAAATCTCATGGCCCATGATTCTAACTGATGTTCATGTTTGATCAACCTGTTTTTTTGTTTGTTTGTTTTGTTTTTAGATCCTCTCTTCAGTGTTTCCACCGAAGTCTGTGCCCTCGTGGTTGGATTACTTCACCAGGCCACCTCACCTTTTGGCCCTAGGTTGGTTTGGCCAATGGGAACTTTGGCAGGGATTAGAGGGAGGGAGGGGAATGAGGCCTGTGTATTTATTGCCCTTCCCCTCTGTGTTGTCCAGTGCCTTGGCTGTATTTCTGGACTAGCTTATGGTTTCTGTAACATGTCCCTCTCCATACAGCCTCTTTGTTTCCAAATTCCAGCAGCCCCATTGCCCTTTTAGGCTCATGGGTGTTAACAGGGACAGACCACTGATCCCAACTGCATTGTTCCTTGAGGTTTCCCTACCCCCTACCTACCCCATTGTAGACAGGCCCTTTATTAAACTTTCCTCAAGGTATTCAGTTGGAATGTGCCATCATTTTCTCGCTGGGGCCCTTGATGGGTAAAATAGTACAATGAATGCTTATATTACTGGGAAGTAGTGTGGTATAATGGTTATTTTCCATTTGGTGTCAGATTGATCTAGGTTTGAGTACATCCCCATCACTTGATAATTTAACCACTCTGGGCCTCCGTTTTCTCAAATTTAAAGTGGGGAGAATATTACCTATTTCACAGAATTGTTATGAGAATATGTATGAGTACTCAAAAATGTTAATTATTATATTAGTTTAAATACAAATATATGTGTATATAATAAAAATTTTCATTTCTCTTCAGTTTACACTGAGTAGCCCCCTTACTGGTAAGGCCCGGGCAATTACAAAGCAGTCATCTTAGCTCTTCTACACTTTGTGCAGCTATCTTTGTGTTTGTGTTTATGTTATGTGTATCCCCTCCTGCCAGTGCACCATATATTTCCGCTTGTTTAAATGACACTTTGTGTCCCATAGATAATCCTGGCGGCTCTAGGCTCTGGTAATCCTACCTCAAGCCTGTGGAATTTCTTCAGATGGTGAGGGCTAGAAGCAGGGTGTCCCGGTGAAGTGAGAATTTTGTGGGGGTGTCTTACCCGTGAGAGTAGGCTGCTGATGGCTCAGGTGCTATGCATCATTGGATAATCCAACTGCTTCACAGAATAGCTGTTTTTTTGTATATACATATACTGTTTTGAAAGCACTGGCTAAGCCCAGAGAGGTGCTGCAAGGATTAGCTAATCGATTATTTTAAATGCTTTGAAACTGGCAGAGTTTAGTGAGAAGAAAGGGCTAAATAATTTTAGCAGGCTCAGTGGGAGTATAAACTCGACCAAATGACTCCTAATTTGCTTTAGTATCTAGTAGGACTTGCTTATTGTACAACATGTCCATTAAAATGAGTTATAGATGTTATTGCATTTAAAACATGACCTGGGAAATGCTTTAAGATAAGAAGAGGTGTTTGGAAAATACACACAGCTTTTGTCAAGTGGAGCTGCAGCTACTGAAACCACTTGGGTTTCTCTGACTCAAAACAAGCTCTGTGAAGCATGAGTCAGTAACATGTTTTTGAAGGGCCTGCTGTGTGTCAGGGCTGGATATGGTCACCATGGTTCTGTGCCTCAAAGTTTCATAGACTAGAAGAGGAGAAAGATACACACAGTCAAAACTCTTCAATAACCCAGCCAGTGTGGCTCAGTGCTTGAGTGTCGACCCATGAACCAGGAGGTCACGGTTCGATTCCCAGTAAGGGCGCATGCTCAAGTTGCTGGCTCAATCCCTGGTAGGGGGTGTGCAGGGGGCAGCCGATCAATGATTCTCTCTCATCATTGTTTCTATCACTCTCTTCCTCTCTCTGAAATAAATAAAAACAGATAAAAAAATTTGAGAAAAGAAAACCCTTTAATAGGGTGTAATAGGGCTAACTTAACAGAATATACAAGGTACAGAGTGATAAAATCAAATGGTAATCAGCTCAATATGAGGGAAATCAGGAAAGATTCATAAAGGAGGAGAGGCTTGAGTTAATCTTTAAGGATAAGAGAAGTTTGCCATATAAGAAAGGGGCTAAGGATATTCCAGAGAGGGAACAGCATATGAAAAGCCCCTGCCACCTGGTTTCATTCAAATGTATTTAAGAGTTTCTACTTCCTCTCTATCTAGCTCTATCTTGTTGTTTGCACATAGTAGATATTCAATTAATTCTTGTAAGTAGATAGCAGTAGGTGGTAGGATTTATAGGTAGTGATTTCAATATTATTCATTAGTTTTTTTCTTTATTTTTAATAACAGACATGCCATTCTTTTACAATTAGAATATCCTAAAACATCCAGGGAGTGTTTATGAGAGTTTGTGGCTGCATTGGAGTCGAAGATTATTATATTCAAAGATGACAATAAACTTTGGGATTTGGGGATGGTTATTAATCTGGTGGGGCAAAAGGCTGGAGATTGTGGTGGGTTTTGCTGGAAATGAAGCTGAAATGACATAGGTCGGGGCTCGCAGATTTGGACTTTCTGTTGTAGACAGTGGGAAGCCAGTGAAATTATTGGGCAGGGAAGTGCCACGATCAGAGCCCTCTGGCAACATCATAGAGCATGAATTGGCTTCGGGAGAGTTTGGAGGGAAAAGAACCAGTTGCGACATTTTTATAGTCCAGGTGGAAAATACTGAAAGTTTTTAGGTTTGGATAGGGTTGGGGAGAAGATAATGAATTTGGTTACAGACAGGATAAATCTGCAGTGTCTGTGGATAGTCTGTGGAAGGCCAGTGAGTTCTTGGAACTGTCCATGAGGAAGAATCAGCACTTAAAACATCTCTACCACCAGGGACCCCGGAGGACTTGGGGGTGGGGGAGGAGGAGGCTCTCTGGAACCCCAGGGAGGCAGTGAGGGGCTTGGATAGCTTGGGTCTGAAAGGCAAGAGAGAAACAAAAGAAAATGATTCTATCAAAATCATGGGAGAAAAGGAGGGAGAGGTGCTTTAGAAATGAGCAAATTAACTAGACAGGAGGTTGATTATTTTCTTTATTCCAGACATTTCTCTTCCTCATTGCTTACCAGTTTCTGTTCAAAAGACATCTTTTTATAGATGTCTTCCCAGAACATCTACCTAAAATAGCACTCCTCATCATTTCATATCACCTTCCTTGCACACTGTTTTAAAATGTAGGTTTTATTTTTATTCAGGTATAGTGAGGCCAACAGATCAGGAGCAGATTGCCTTCTGTCCAAAGTCCTCACCTCATCACTGGAGAGAGACGGCTTTCTCAGGGGTAGAAAGCCAGAAAAATGGATCATTATATTTTTCTTTAACTATACACTGGATAAATTATTGATTTAGAAAACTTCCTGTCTTGGATTTAAGATCCAGTCAAATGGAATGGAGATGTCTGAGGTTCTTATAAAATCTCATTAAAAAAGGAAGATTTTTGCCCTGACCGGTTTGGCTCAGTGGATAGAGCGTCGGCCTGCAAACTCAAGGGTCCCAGGTTCGATTCCAGCCAAGAGCATGTACCTTGGTTGTGGGCACATACCCAGTAGGAAGTGTGCAGGTGGCAGCTGATCAATGTTTCTCTCTCATCGATGTTTCTAACTCTCTATCCCTCTCACTTCCTCTCTGTAACATATCAATAAAATGTATTTTTTTTAAAAAAGGAAGATTTTACAAATTTCATGGTCTAGATGTCCCAAAGTCAAACCTGTATTTGGCGACTTCACAAAATTTTAATGTGGAAGAAATAAATTTATTAAAACTGAAAAGAAAAAAGAAATGGAGAAGACATCCTGAAGAAGTCACATGTGAGTTGAGATATGTGTATGGAAAAAGAACTCTGCTTGGGTGGTTGTGGAAGGAAAAGTCCATGCTGATGATGGATAAGCATCTGGCATCTCCATATCAAGGTCAATTGCCACTTGCTTCTTCCCCTTTTTTCCTTTGCTTCCCTGAGTTACAGCAAATCCAGAGTCTCCATTTCTGGTGCCCATGGTTGCCCTTTCTAGTAAATTTACAGGGGAGGGTCTTCATTTTATGCACATATAGCAGAGCTATAAGCTGTACCATGTTTCATTGCAGATTCCTGAAGATGGGTTCTAAAGAAGTAACTTAGTTTAGAACTTCTTGTCTTATTCTTGAAAGATCCCCCCAGAGATGGATGGTGTCTTCATATGAACAGTCAAAGATACTTTGGCAGAGCTAATCCTAACTACATCCACTGCAAACTAAATTTAAAAGCCCTGATAAATATATAATTGCACATGGTGGATTTTGGGGGGCAAGGTTCAAAGAAAGAGGCCCAGATTTGTCATCTGGATACTTAAAAATCTAAGTTGAAAAATAGAGCTATGGTAATTTATGTGAGTGACTATTCTAGTTCTTGGGTATAATGCACAGACTTGATTACTAGGGGCCCAGTACACGAATTCGTGCACCTTGAAAGGAGCTGTGGGCCACGAGGCTGCAGTGGGTTTAGGGGTGGGTCTCGGCCCATCCTCCCCACCCCTGCATGGCCCCTCCTGCCACAACCCCCGGACCTCTGACTGCCGGCATCCCCGCTCCCACCACTGCTGCTCCCATGCACTGATGACACCATCAGTGGGTGTGAGCACGGCCAGCACTGTCAGCAGGTGCAAACAGTGGCTGCTGCCCTGATAGCCCCTCAGGAGCAGGGGGAGGTGGAGAAGCTCTGAGGGGTGATTGGGGCCAGTTGCCGCCACTCACACCCGTTGATGGCACTGAGCGATTGGGACTGGCTCTGGGTGCTGGCAGCGGGTGCAAGTGGGGCTAGTTCTGGCAGTGGGTGTGAGCGCTGGGTGGGACCGCAGAGTGCGGGAGCAAAGAATTTTCAGTAACCACCAGAGGCTAACCCTGATGACAGTGACCGGTGCCCTGCCTTGGTCTGGTGCCCCTGCTCACCTGCTCCACCATCCCGCCACAGCTACACCCACCATGTTCTGCGCTCTGCCCCCTGCTGCTGACACCTGTCATGTGTGTGCCCCCTGGTGGTCAGTGCCCATCATAACGACGAGTTGTTCGGTTGTTCCAGTTGTTCTGCGGTTCGGTCTATTTGCATATTAGCCTTTTATTATATAGGACTAGAGGCCTGGCACACAAAATTAATACATGGGTACGGTCCCTAGGCCTGGACTGCAATCAGGGCCATCTTCCCCAGCTGCCCACAGCTGGCCCTGCCCTCTGCCGCCACCCCACCCCTGGTTCCCCATTCACCATCAGGTGATTGGTGCCTGACAGCCAGGGGAAGGGACCGAGAGGTCAGCTGTTCCTGCCCACTCACCGGTCCACCCCTTCCATGGGTAGCTATCAGGCAATTGGAGCCTGCTGGCTGAGGAAAGGGACCAAGAGGTGGTCAGTGAGCCTCATAGTGACTGGTCCAGTGGTCATTCTAGTCGTTCTGCCATTATTGTCAATTTGAATATTACCCTTTTATTATATAGGATAGAGGCCTGGTGCATGGGTGGGGGCCGGCTGGCCTGCCCTGAAGGGGGTTCGGGATCAGGGTTGGGGTCCCCGCTGGGGGCGGGGCCGGCCTGGGCTTGGGGCCGCTGAGGGTTTGCAGGCAGGCCACACTCCCATTGGGGTGGGGGGTCTTGGCTGGGGGGTGGGACTGGCCTGGGTGAGGGGCTGCTGGGGGTTTGCAGGCCGGCCACACCCCCAATCGGGGTGGGGGTTCCTGCTGGGGGTGCAGGGCCAGTCTGGATGAGGGGCTGCTGGCAGTTTGCAGGCTGGCCATGCTGCTGATCGGAGTGGCGGTCTCTGCTAGGGTGGGGCCTGCCTAGACAAGGGGCTGCTGGAGGTTTGCAGGCCGGCCATGCCCCCGGCTTTGTCAGGAAGACATCTGGTCTATTCGGTCTAATTAGCATATTACCCTTTTATTAGTATAGATTATTCAAGAGTGAGAAATGGAGCAACTGTCTCATTGGTTCTGCATTGACAACCTCAGAATGCCTTGCTTCTTGCTTGCCTTGACCCTTATCTTAAATCAGTCAATCCAAAATGCACCTGACTTTGATACCCTAAGAACTCTAAGCCCAACCTGCAAGCTAAAAAATAGACACCCACTTCCCCTAATAAGAGACTATTTCAGAATCTCTCTTGCTTCAGTAATTCAATAAAAATCAAAGTAATACTTAAAACTAAAACTTTGCTTATACATTTACAGGGGCTTTTCCACATAATTAAAACTAATGCACCTTTCAAGGGTTGGAGGAAGGTTGCTGCTGAGGGTGAAGGATGAGGAGCAAGTCCACTAATTCATGTCCAGTTTGGGTTTGTTGACCGGGCAGTGTAATTGGGTGGGTACTTTGGAATGTCCAGCTTTCCTCAGTCAGGGCACCTACTTCTCCCGATTCTCTCCTGGTGTCCCTAAGGGAACTTCTTCCAGAATATTTTTCAGTATAGTTTTACAATTTGGAGCATAAATATTTGTTGGATGGTCAAATGCCTGAATGCCAAGTTTCTCCGAGTCTATAGAGGACCCTTAACATTTCTGAGGACTGTCTCTGGAGATATTAAAAAATACCCAGATTTGCAAAGGCCTTTGTAGCATATACTAATTCATCAATAAAATGGGTATTTTTCCACTGGCTGGAGCAGTCACTGAAATAGTTTCACGATTCCTTTCACACCTGTTTTTGTATAGTGTATATGATGGACTCTTTCAAGTCTCAGAACCGAGTTCACAGCCAAATTTATATTCTAACCTTTAATGTATCCAAAATGCCCATGGGAACTCAAGCTTCATTCCAATGCCTTTGAGAAATCTGCGGGGCATTTCAACTTATGCTCCCAGCACTAGGTGTCTTTCATTCATCTTGTGGCACCCACTCTGCTGCTATAAGATGGCACCTTGTCCTGGTGGCACCTGCTCTGGCCCCCTGTGGCAGGGTTTCTTCTTCTGCTAGTCCTGAGAGTGGCTGCCACAATGAAGGCAGACAGACTATTTTTATGTAACTCTAACAGCTAATTTGGCTTCTGGCCTTGAAACAAACCATTATTTCTTTGACTGATTGCTAAGAATAGTTGACTTGTGTTTAGGGGCATGTTGTATTAAAAATATCAATCTTTAAATATTACAAACTTATGAAATCCAGTAAGATTCACACTATGAGAGGCGTAAGAACTGAAGCCAACTAAGGGGGGTAAATGTGGTGCATTCATTCCTTTAATAGAATAATAAGAATCTTTATTGACAATTAGGCACTTTTTAAAGCACTTTTACATGTATTAACTCATTTAATCCGTACACGGATCCCAGGAGGTGTTTGCTATTATTATTACACCCATTTTAAAAAATAGTAAAACTGAGGCACAAGGAGGTTAAGTGACTTGCACAGTTAGAAGGTGGCAGAGCTGGAATGTGAACCCAGGCAGTCTGGCTGCAGTGCTGTTGCTCTAACGGCTGTGCTCTGTGCTTTTAACTGTGGTTGTACTATTTAATTGAATTTATTGGGGTGACACTGGCTAATAAAATTATACAGGTTTCAGGCATACAATTTTACAATCCATCATCTGGATATTGTATTGTGTGTTCACCACCCCAAGTCAAGTCTCCTTCCATCACCATTTATCTCCCCTTTCCTTTCTTCTACCTTCCCCGTGATCGCACTATTTAAATGACCTTTTCTCTCCCTTTTTTCACCCAAGTCAGGTGGTCGCCCATCTTCTTGATGAGTTTCACCTCCTCATCCAGGAAGTGGTTCTCCAGGAAGTCACAGAGATGAGGGTCTGTGCGGGTAGAACCCGGAGCATGCAGCTCCAAAAGGGCCTGGTTGGGTTCCTCTCCAAGGCCAGGGCAGCTTCCATGGCATCCTGAATTTTCCCCACTCATTTTGGGAAGGTTTCAGCACATCCTGGAAGAGAACGAGGCCACCATGCTTGTTTTGCAACTTTAAGAGATGCTCAGCGCTTCTCCTGCGCCAACTCGTGGAAGAAGTGGCCCACGCCCTCGCCCTCCAGAGCCACATCGTCAGGTCGGAAATAGAAGTCCAGAGAGAGGGAGGTGTGGGAAGCCTGCAGATGCAGGCTGGTCAGGGGGTTGACCACAGCCTCTGTCTCAGTGGAATAATTCTGATGAATTTGGGAGTTCATGGCTGTTCAGCAATAAGGAGTTAAGCTAGGAGAAACTAAGATGGCGGCATAAACACCGGGAAATTTCTGCTTCCCACAACAATCGATAAATGCATCAAAAACACAAGGTGGACATCATCCAGAAATACAGGAGGGCTGGCTGAGTGTAAATTCTACAACTAGAAGGAAAGAAAAGCACACTGCGAGCAGGAGGAGCTGCGGAGGTGGCGTGCAGAGGTACGGGGGCTCGCGCGCGCAGAAAGGGTCTGGCACCTGAGGACGCGGCTGTCTTTTTGAATCCGGAGGGAGACACAAGCTCCCGACGGCTCTGAAATCCGGTTCCGGGAAGTCTCTGGGGACCCAGGGCTCATACGGGGAAATACTGGACTGTCTGGCAGCGGGCGAGCTTGAGAGCGGCTTTCCCTCAGAGGTGCTTGCAGCCGTTGCCGGGACACTGGGACTCGCGACTCCTAAGGGCGGGGCTGAGGCTCCGCCATAGCTGCTTTCTCTGCCCTTTGATTCCTTGAGACCCCGCCCCGCCCAGGCTTCGGCAGAGGCTTTTGCATATGAATGCCCCGGCCATTTGCAACCTGTAATTACCTAACCGCAGCCGGGCCAGATAGACTCAGAGCTTCCAAGAGAAGGCCCAGGCCCCACAGCGGCTTGCATTGCTACACAGCTGAGCATCATCAGGGCAGCTGATTCTCGCTGCCAATTGCCCTGGAGGTCAATTCCTCCCAGTGATCCTACAACAACCAAGGCATAGCTACAACAAGACTGTGCACAAAGCCCACGAGGGGGTGCACCAAGAGTGTCCACCTCAGGTAACTGGGGAGGCTGAGCCACTGGGCCCTACAGGACACCTGGCGCACAAAGCCACTCTATCAACACAGGGAAGCAGCCAAAATGCGGAGACAAAGAAACAGGTCACAAATGGCAGAAATGGAGGAAAGCAAACGACTGGATATAGAGTTCAAGGCCATGTTTATAAGGTTTTTCAAGAATTTTATGGAAACCGCCGATAAATTTAATGAGTCCCTCAATAAGTATAGTGAGACCATGGAGGACATGAAAAAGGACCAACTAGAAATTAAGCATACACTGACTGAAATAAAGAATAATCTACGGAGATCCAATAGCAGACAAGAGGATCCCAAGAATCAAGTCAAAGATATGAAATACAAAGAAACAAAAAATACCCAACTGAAAAAGAAAAAAGAAAAGAGATTCCAAAAATATGAAGATAGTGTAAGGAGCCTCTGGGACAACTTCAAGCGTACCAACATCAGAATTATAGGGGTACCAGAAGAAGAGAGAGGGCAAGATATTGAAAACCTATTTGAAGAAATAATGACAGAAAACTTCCCCCACCTGGTGAAAGAAATAGACTTCCAAGTCCAGGAAGTGCAGAGAACCCCAAACAAAAGGAATCCAAAGAGGACCACACCAAGACACATCATAATTAAAATGCCAAGAGCAAAAGACAAAGAGAGAATCTTAAAAGCAGCAAGAGAAAGACAGTCAGTTACCTACAAGGGAGTACCCATACGACTGTCAGCTGATTTCTCAACAGAAACCATGCAGGCCAGAAGGGAGTGGCAAGAAATATTCAAAATGATGAATAGCATGAACCTGCAACCAAGATTACTTTATCCAGCAAAGCTATCATTCAGAATAGAAGGTCAGAGAAAGACCTTCACGGATAAGAAAAAGCTAAAGGAGTTCATCACCACCAAACCAGCATTATATGAAATGCTGAAAGGTATTCTTTAAGAAGAGGAAGAAGAAAAAGGAACTCTTACCATTTGCCACAGCATGGATGGAACTGGAGAGCGGATAAATACCACATGATCTCACTCATTTGTGGAATATAATGAACAACATAAACTGATGAACAAGGACTGATCCAGAGACGGAGAGGCATTGATTGGACTGTCGGGCTTTGGAGGGAGGGTAGGGAAGTGTGGGGGTAAGGGGGAAAGATCAACCAAAGGACTTACATGCAGGCATATAGGCCTAACCAATGGACACGGACAACAGGGCGGGGGGGGGGGGGGGCGGGGTGAGGGCATGAGCGGGGGGGGGGGGGGGGGGTTAGAGGGTAACGTGGGGACAAGGACACATATGTAATATCTTAATCAATAAAAATATATTAAAAAAAATAAGGAGTTAAGCTAGAAACAAAACAAAGCAAAACAAACAAACAAACAAACAAACAAAAAATGGTGTTGGCTGGTCCCGGAGGTGGTTCTGAAGGTGGTGACTGGATAAGATGCAGGAGAGTAGCAGGAGGCTAGAAGAAGGGATATCCCTGGGTCTTTTCTGTTCATACATTGTTGAAGCAAGAGACAGATCTGGGACTGCTGAGGGCACTGCCTGTACTTTCTTGCTGTAGCAAAAATTCAAACTATGCTGCAAGGCATAAAGTATATGAAAAGAAGTCCCATATTCTCACCCCTAGGTAGAACAAAGGTTAATGGTTTGTGTATTTCTCCCTAGGGTTTCTTTTATGCATGCATTTTACACACATATTTCTTTTGTTTGTTTGTTTAATGCATACTTTAATATCCTTTTTCACTTATCAATGTCATAGACATCTTTCTAGGACAGAATGCAGAATTGCACCTCCTTTTTTTAAAGAGCTGTTTTTGTAGCCACATATTATGCCACTACACAAATAAACCTTAATTTATGTTAGCATGTCCCCTACTGCTGGATAGTTAGGCTTTAAAATGTTTTGCTAGGTTTTTACTATTATAAAATCCGTGGCAAAGATGCTCATTTGTTTTCCTAGCATTTTCTGGATTTCTTGTTTAGCTTTAAATCTTTAATCCACATGGAACTTATTGTGTGCAGGAGGTAAGGTGGGGATTATAGTGATTTCTTGACTTTCATCATTCAAATGATCGCCCACCTGAAGAGATTCAGTCTCTAGGCACCCAAGTAAACACGGTGCATCTGTTATGGAAACACAGTGAAAATTGTAATAAGGGAACACTCTATGGTGGGAAGTAGTAGGTAGTGTGTTGGGGAGAGGGAGCAGAAACAGCAGGCTCGACCAATATGGACTGGAGCAGGGGGCTCGCTTTCAGGTTGGAATGCTGCATTTTAATTAGCAATATTACTCCCAAATGCTTAGCTGGAGCAGTGGGGGATTAGAGACCCCTGCTTGCTCATCATAATTTGGAACCTGCACATCAGAGTGTCTAATTAGATCTTCTCTCTTTTGAAAGGTCAGCCAATAAAATTGTCAGGTTGTGTCATTCAAGGTCGAGAAGTTACTCTGCTATAAGCTTGGTGGATTTTTTTTAAAGTTAAAAATTGCCTGTTCATGTCTAGTGTCTTTAACAACCTTTGCTAGACTAAGATTCTGGCAGGCCATCATGCAAAGGATCTCTGCAATCTTTCCGCCACTTAGAACAATTCGTGTCCTTTATATATTTTTTCTTTATCACTTTGGACACTGTGCTAGAGAGTCAGTCTCGTAAGCCCTTTGGTATATTTCCCTGTTCACAAAGAAAACAATATTTAATTCAGTCTTTGTTTTGGGTCTTGGATTCTGTAATTGAATATTACTTTCAATCAATTTCTATGGGAAGAAAGCCCCAAATAAGCTACGCTCCTCTGAAAATGTTGTTATCAAACAAAAATTAATGAGGCTAGGTTTTCCCCCCCGATATTATTATTTGGCTATAAGTGAAGTTAGGGAGCTATCTGAATTCTTTTAAGCTACTAGGATCTTAATCAGACTTCTCTATGGGGTGACGAGTTCAGGGGGGAAATGTGAATTATGGGCAACCCTTCTATATGACAGTTGCTGCTGTCTCGCTCCACTTACTTGGCCTCTAGGAGTGGGGCCACCTCCTGGGTTCATCAGACCTCACACCAGCGTCCTCCCTGCTCAGAGCTGTTGGGCCGTTAGCCTAAGGATATGAGACCAGGGAAGGAGTACTCAAAGCTGCAAATGACATCACTCCTATTTCAGTTATATTCTGGGTTAAATTAGCTTTTGTGAGGGTATCAAGAAAATCTTATCGCTACTAATAACAATATTTTACAAAGTGCAGTTGCTTCAGAATCACCTGTGTTTCTTTTCTTCTTCATTTTTTTTTGGTGTGCTTTTTAAAATTCTCACTCAAGGATATGCTTCTTATTGATTTTTAGAGAGAGAGAGAGAGAGAGAGAGAGAGAGAGAGAGAGAGAGAGAGAGAGAGATGAGAGAGGAACATTGATTCATTGCCTCTCCCATACGCCCTGACCAGAGATCAAACCTGCAAACTTTTTATGCCTGAGATGACGCTCCAACCAACTGAACCACCTGGCCAGGGCTCAGCTGGGTGTTTTAGTCAAAATGCTGCTTGTTGGATTCCACCTCAGAATCAGAATCTCCTGTAGTAGAGTTCAAGAGTCTATTTTTTTTAAAATATATTTTATTGATTTTTTACAGAGAGGAAGGTAGAGAGATAGAGAGTTAGAAACATCGATGAGAGAGAAACATCGATCAGCTGCCTTCTGTACATCTCCTACTGGGGATATGCCCGCAACCCACGTACATGCCCTTGACTGGAATCGAACGTGGGTCCTTTCAGTCTGCAGGCCGACGCTCTATCCACTGAGCCAAACCGGTTTGGCTAAGAGTCTATTTTTAAAAAGCCTCCTATGCTATTGTTGTGTTGGCTGTTGTCATTTTTTTTTTTTATTTGACAGTCTAAGGGAAAAGAGGTCAGTGCCCCTGACTAAATAGTCAGGTATTGCTTGTTATAATAATTCTTATGGCACACCAGTTGAAAATCGCTCTTCTAAGGTATGGAGCTGAGGACGACACAAGAGAGAATTCCTGCTAGAATGAAAGCACAGAATGGATATTCAGTTAGAAGGTGAAGATGCAAGAATAGTTTAAACATCTTTTCCTGGTGTCAGCTGGTTACTCTGCTCCTCGAGATTTGGATAAAATGGCTCAAACCTTCTTCTGCATCCCCTGGGATGTCAATGCCCTTTCCAAGAATCCTACAAATCCTGGGGGACTTATCTTCCCAGGTTACTTCTGGGGGACCCATTTTCCCTGCTCTGTATCTTGTGATGGTCTCTCATCTCTGACCAGTGTGGCAGGCCCCTTTTTGATCCCTCCAGCAGCAGAGTTATGTCATTAGTCAGAATCTTTGCAGAGGATTGTCACTCAAAGGGCAGGAGTCCCCTGCCACATCCCCATCACAGAATACCACTTACAATCATGTCCTACACATCCCTGTCCTTAAAAGTGTTTTTAGTCAAACCATGACAGGGATATGTGTCACTGGCCCAGCCACTTCACATCACATCCTGGTCTCTCTCCATCTTGCTGGCTCCTCTGTCTCCTTTGTCTTGGCCATCCCTCCA
This sequence comes from Myotis myotis, assembly GCF_014108235.1. NCBI lineage: Eukaryota > Metazoa > Chordata > Mammalia > Chiroptera > Vespertilionidae > Myotis > Myotis myotis. The sequence goes on along the minus strand of NW_023416313.1, from coordinate 54,129,039 downwards.
GGCTTGCTTAGAACTCCAAATTCTTCTCACACTTTTAATCAGAAAATGTCAGCACTCTCGAACCCCTTTTCCCAAACTCACCACCCAGGACAATGCCAACCAAGGTGCCTGGCTGAACAAAAGGGCCATCCAGTTTTTTCTTTAACAGAATCCACCCTCCATAGAGGATTAAGTAGAATTTTCCTAAGACCTATTATCTATTTCTTCCATGGAAAAATTAATTCTGTCTAGGGTCTACTGGATGCATAAAGACAGACATAATCTTTTCTTCCTACACCATTTAAAGAACCTTTTGTTGTTTGTTGTTAGGAGATGCTCATTGGAAAAAGTTAAGCAAGATTTCTATAAGGTTTTAAAAGGCAGGTCTGCACCAGTGAACTCCCATTAGTTAACCTCACCAGTCTTTACAACATCTTTGCTGACAGGTTTAGGAAAGATCCAAGTAAATGCAAGCAGAGTTATTTCCCACTCGCCAGCAGAAAGAGTGCTGCGGACGCCAGGTGAGTGGCATTTGCAAGGCCACGCAGGGCATTCTGTGTCATAAATCATATTTTGAGACTGAAACAACAGAAATTGTTTTCAGGCCGGGTTGCTTTCTTGCTATCTTATCTTGTGTGTATCTGACAGCTTTCTGTTTTGCTTGAAATGGAAAGTCATTTCCCAGATGAGAGATTATTTTATTAGTGCTCTTATTTTCTTGGTAAGTGTTCTGAATTTTTTCCTATTAATTTCTACTTTTATGCACAGTGATTCTCAATTGGTGAGAAAATGATGATCTCATAATCTCTTTTCCTTGTACTTGCTGAGTGATTAGCCTCATTTGCTGTGTGAGTTCCACTTCACGGTTATGAAATGATGAGTCTCCCCGACTGTGGCTGAGCATGTCCGCGTGATGGCTTTGACCTTTTCCATGAAAACAAGGGGGATGAAAGGATGCGATGCGTGTGTAAATCATCACTCAAAAGGGGTTATTTTGGCTAACAGCTGGAAAGATATGCTTTGCTAAACACCTAGAAGGTACCAGTGGAATGTTTTGTGTCTTAAACATCCCTGTCCTTAAAGAGAGTTATTTTTAAGCAATGAGAAAAAAAAATTCCCATTTCCCATTAAATACAAATGATAAATTTACATCCTGAACCACAGGCTGTGTGAATAAATGCATTAGAGATTCTCAAGAATGTACAGTTAAATTCGCTTCATCTGCCCTGTGATAGATATTACTTCCACTGCACTTAATTGGGATCATGGACAAATTTAGATTCAGAGCATCTCAATGGCTCCAAGGGATGTATAAATATCGCACCAAATGCATTTAAATGGTATTCTGGAGCTGGCCAAGGGTCTCACTGTAGTAATTTGCAGGTGTGACCGATATTAACTTATAAATTCCCCATGACTGGCCCTTTGTTGATTTCAGGCGTCCCCCCTGTTCGGTAATGATTGCTCAGCAAGGCTATTTTACTTTCCTTCTCTGCAGGCCCTTTATTGCTTTGAGGCAAGTGTGTGTGTGTGTGTGTGTGTGTGTGTGTGTGTGTGTGTGTGCATGTTCTTTATAGTAATGCACTAGACAGTATTTCCCTTTGGAGCATATTCATATGAGCTTGTGGAGCTATTTCATACTTGACATATTTCTCTCTTCACTTGGCTGTGCTTTCAATTCAGGGGGCTTGGACTCTGACTGGATGAGCAACGACAAAACAATAGGGACTGTGTGGAAATACACACATGCTCTGAGGATCTGTATGGCATTGCACTTGGCTACTGAGCCTGTGATATGATTTTTAGTAATTGTCAAAATTACTGGGGTTGAAGTCCAGCATACTAACCCCAATGTATTACTGGGAAGGAGCTGATCAATGGACATATGGGTGAAAGTGACTACTTTCTAAAATTCGTTTTCTTTTTCATTCTTGAAAATAAGAGTCTCATTCCCTAACGTTAGAACATAATCTTTCTATTATTTGCCCCTTTATTTTCTAGCACTAAAGTTTTGAACGATATTGCATACAGTTGAATTTTTCACTGGTTAGTGTTTGACTCATTTTAGGGACTTGAAAAAATAAATTGTGCTACAATCATGTCAGAGTGTTCCAGGCAGAACTGCTTGGTTTGTGTTATTGGGAATCATTGTCCTCAGCTAGCATCACTCTGTTTAAATGAAAATCTTTAGGGTATTTCTCACAATTTTAGTTAGATTTGTACCATTTTTTCATTAATTCATTCAAAATATATTCATTTATAACCAACTTTATCTTTCTCAGCTTTGTTGAGGGATGATCGACAAAAATGATATGTATCTAGGTTGTAAGAGTGATTTTTAAATACTTTTACTTTGTGAAATGGTTGCCACAATCAAGTTAACATATCTGTCACCTCACACAGTAACATTTTAAAACCTCCTTTGAACCATTTTGGTAGTAAAACGAATTAGCAGTAGAAGAGGCACCTATGTGGTTCTGTACATGTGTGTGTATTGTTTTTGTTAATAATGAAGAGGAAAGACACTTATAACATTCAATATCATCGATGAGCATTAAGATGGCCATAAAACCTACATTAATGCAATGAGCATTAAGATAAGGATAAAACTTCTAATAATAATAATGGCCATTATGTAGCAACAGTGGTTAATATTGAGAACTTATTATATGACAGTCATGTTCTCATAATCTCTTTTATTATGTGTGTATGAACTTATTTAATCTTCATGACAATCCTATGAGGTAGACTTTCATTATCCCAACTTTGAAAATGAGAAACCAGAGGACAGAGAGGTTAATTAACTTGTCTGTGATCACACCCCAGGAAGCCGAAGAACAGAGGTTTGAACCTAGGTGGAATTGCCAGATTTAGGGGGAAATTCACACACACACACACACACACACACACACACACACACACGCTATATTCATGCAATACTTGCCTTCTTTTTGCCATATTTGGGACATACTTACACTCAAAAAATTTGGAGCCCATGCTTTCGACCTTTCTGCTAATTCTATCTAAAACCCAGATTTCATTGACTTTGCAAGTCTTAGGCCAATTCTTTTCTATATCTACCCAAGGTTGTATTGTTCATGACAGGTTTCCTTTCTAGAGGTAGGACTTACTATATATGATAGTGAGACTATGCAAGTTAGCAAATATGTACTTTTAGTTTACTCCATGTTCAGCATTGTGCCAAAGAATAATCAGAGATGGTTTTGCCCATAAAAGAGCATATAACCCAGTGGATGAGATGGAAATGTAAAAGGCTAATTCCATTAAAGTAGAATAATAGCTTTGTTGGACTAGGAGCTGCTAATTCTCCCCAGGAAATAATAGAGTAGGGAGCATTTGCATTGGTCCTTTCATTACGGAAAGGAACTATGGGTAGGAACAAAAAAAATGTGAGAAAAGACAAAGATATGTGCATGGTGGAGTAATTTTTTTAATGTAAGGTACATGCGCTCTGTGTAATAGTGGGTGATGAGCATTGGAGAATGGGATATGGATATGACCTCAAGGACTTCACCGCTATACTCAGAAACTTTATCCTAGATGATTGGGAGCCATTGGAGATTATAAAACAGAGAAGTGACAAGAGCAGAGGTCCTTGAGGGCTCCCAGGGTCTGCAAGAAGGTGTGGCCTAGCATGGCACTGGGCAAATTAACTAAATGCTTAATCCAGTGCCAGCTGAGTCTTGATCATACTACTTAGGTTGTAAATTTTATTTTGTTAGAGGTGAAATAAAATCAGAGAAGATATTAAAAGCAAATGGAAGGTAATTCAGGAATGTATATTTTAGGTTATTATAAATCAGGGGAAGGAAAACAAGTGGCATGAGCCTCGGTAAGAAAAGAAATGTCTGGATTTATCAATAAAATAAAGTTATTGTATGAAAAATAAACATCCATTCATTCCATCACATGATATTAGAATATGCAGATGGTTATATAATGTAGGCATTGAGTAGGAAATAAATATATGTGAAACATTTTGCAAACTATGCCATCCTATATAAATGGAAGTTATAACAGTAATCCTACTTTTTAATATTATACCATTATTAGGATTCTTTGTCTAGTCCTGTTTTCCAACTTTAATCCTTTTAAGTGAAAATATGAGGGCCATTTTTTGATCAAGATGGCTTAAACTTAATCTCATTTGCTTCAAGGATTTTATTATATCCTAAGTTACCTTGCAACCTCAGGCTTCTGTAAAATGTAGGACATATAATGTTTTAGCTCTTGAAAGGAACTCTGAAATATGTTCTTTTTAAAAAAAAACATTTTATTGTTTGTTTTTTTACAGAGAGGAAGGGAGAGGGATAGAGAGTTAGAAACATCGATGAGCTCCTTCTTGCACACCCCCCACTGGGGACGTGCCTGCAACCAAGGTATGTGCCCTTGACCGGAATCGAACTTGGGACCCTTGAGTCCACAGGCCGATGCTCTATCCACTGAACCAAACCGGTTAGGGCTGAAATATGTTCTTAACATCACATTTTGATAATGATGATGATAATTTTTGAATGTTCTGGATAAGGGGATCTGAAAGCATTGTGAATAAAATAAGCAACAGACAGTCTGACAAAGGCAGAGAAGGTCAAGTAAAAATGATCCACCTGGCATCTTAAATGCACGTCGGCCTCAGAGGCACACAGTGTCCGTGCCTATACATGTTCTTAATGGAGCTTCATTCCACACCACCTGGTGGGAAAAACAATACAAGCTCTGGTCCCAGAGCTAGTGTGCATGAAACTGGACTCTAATCCAGCTCTCCTAGCTTCCGCTTTTATGATAGGTTGCCCCAGCTTTCACTCTGGAATTCTACAAAGCTAATGGCATGTTGAGGGAGAATGAAGCCAAGAGCCTAGGGCACTCTGCAGTCAGTCTCTCAACATTGTGTGACTTGCTGCTGGTGGGAAAGAGTTCATTTGGAAGCAAAGCCACCATAAGGTTATATTCATCTGAGAGCCATGTAGTTGGAATCCAACCCAGTGTAATGGACAGATCCATCAGGCGTCCTGTCTGGACCTCAGAGCAAAGGATAGATGCTGAATTCAGAGAATAAAGGCTAACTTACATCTAGTGTCTCTCTCTCCTTAGCTTGTTTTCTTGATAACTTTTGCCATTAATTTGGCTACATTTGTATTTAATTAATTGGCCCTTACTACTTGAAAATGCTTCAAATGGTCAAACTTTATTTTGTCCTCTTTGGAAATATTTGGTAAACAAACAGAGCTCCAAGACCCAAATGAATAATAATGCTCAGTTGTAAAATCTAATGCAGTGAAACTAACAATTATAGCAGCACTACCATCCAACTTAAGTAAATCAATAGCTTCCTAGTTGCATTTGTTCTTGAGAATCATTGTGGCAGCGGTAAATGTATGGCTGCAAAGTTGAACTGTGAAGAATTAATTCCAGTGGCTCCAGTTGCCCAGCTGGAGTAGGGAAGGATGCTCTGGTGCACTTTTTATGGTTAATGCAAATTAGCAGATAGTTGTGGGAATAAAGTTCTCTTCTTGATCTATGGCAGGAGATAGCTAGTCTGCAAGAGTTCATTTCAGACTGTAATTAGTTTATTCATTAAGGTTGGGGAATTCAATGACACAGCTGCATGAGGTACCATTGAAAGCTACCTGAACATATGGCAGAAGGATAATGCAAATTTAGTTCCTGAAAGAAAAAGGCAAAATGGTACAGCTCTGTGCTTTTATTTCATATCATGCAGTGATTTCCTGAAGGGGGGTGGTAAGTTGATTACACTCCAAACCTTCTAATATACATTGATTTTAGATGTGGGGGAGGGGTATTTATTTTCCTTGAATGTTACTTATAGTACATATAATTGTATATAACACATCCCCATACACACTCCTAGACATCTAAATACAAGCACAAAAGACTGAATGCTGTTATTTGGTTCCTAGGAAGAAAGACTAACACCTATATCTATTCATAATGCTTCTGTCTCCCCCCTATGTTTTTTAGAGTTAATTATTAACACAACATGGTTTTAAGTCTGATTAGAGGCATATATACAGAGGAGAAAAAAAACTATTGGTTATATATGACTTCTCTAAGACTTATGGATATTTAAACATAGATGTAAAATTCAACCCGGCTTGTGAAATGCAAGCACTTGAATAGAAAGAAGAGAGTCTCTTAAATTTGTTTTTTTGTACTAACAAAATAATCTGACTTCAGAATAGCCATAGTTAAGTAAGGTTTAAAAATCCATATAGTACTTGACTTACAAAAAACAAGGCCTGTAATTAAAGTGAGTTATAGAAAGAATCAAATATGTATTGTTAGGAAGGAAGCCCAGTAGGTTGAAAAAAATTGATTGGAGCAAAGTAAACCTTGATTTGAACCATTACACCAGACCTTCCTTTTGTCTCTCTTCCTATGTCCCCTATAGACATTCTAAGTGGAAATGTTATTTAAGTCAAAGCATTCAACCGAGGAAACAAAGCGGTGTGGAATGGCAGCAGATCCCTGATATTTTGTTCTTTGTAATTGATTTACTCTGTAATTAGTGCCAAAAGCTATTATTGACTACATCATGTGCTCATAATACTATGGTCTCTCCTTGTGACTCTCAATCCAAATTGATGGATAACACAGATGAAACAAAACTCTTCTGCCAAAACTAAGATGTTGAATTATGAAGGAACTCACAGGAATGCACAATGAGATGATGCTAGTGATTATTCCAGGGTGCCCGATTATAAGGAGGCTTTACATCCTATTTTGTGGTTTTTATGTATCATGTAAATTTTGTTAAAATGTGTGTGTGTGTGTGTGTGTGTGTGTGTGTGTGTGTGTGTGTTACTTTCATAATAATCCAGAGCCTTTTCAGGAATGTAAATTTGCTTCTGTGCAGAATCTAATAACTGTGGCTGTGGCTCTGAATGAGAGGTGGTGTGGGAGGCAGGTGAATGGGCAGGAAGGGATGACCACAGCTGTCAGTGGTAGGTTAGAGATCAGAGTGAGGATGGGCTCTGAAATTAATGTCTGTCAGAGCAAACCAGCATAAATTCAGCCAACTAATGGGTTGAACTAATAAACATATGAAGAATCAAGAGATGATAAAATCAAAGTGTCAGGCCAGTAGCATAATTCAGGATCTAGTCTGATGATGGTCAATGAGAGCTGACTTGAAATGAATCAGGGGTCTGAGGGAATCAGGGAACCCTCCTAGGTAAGGCAGCTTTCTACCTCATCCCCTCAAACTTTCACACCTTTAGATAGAACAATGCCCATGACAGAGAGAAACCTACACAAATGGACATACGAAAAGGCAAATAAAAGCACCTGGGTGGGGAAAGGAGTACAGGACTTGACCCCAATTGCACTTGTAGTCCCCGGTGTCATGAATGCATTACCATGGAGAATCACGAGACATTTCTCTGACAGTCAAGGCACAATTCTGTCTTTTTTTTTTCTCTTTTTCCTACAGGAGGGAAAAGCAGTAGCCTTCTGTGCCTCCTGGGCTCACACTAATTAGCTGGGTTGTGCAGTGTGTTTAGAGTCTGAACTGTTCTGATTTTGTGTTGGGGGATGGTGAAGCTGTTCATCCCCAGAAAATGTGTTTGCTGATTATCTATTGACTGATTCCTAATTACTCAACCCTTTATTGATGTTTTGTGTATGAAGAAGGGATAAAAGTTACAATTTTTGAGAATTTTATAGGCCTTTTGAGGAGACAAGGGATACAAGCATTCATTCATTTTTACATTCATTCACTCATTAACTATGCTAGATGCCACATCTCTAACCATAAATGAGGTAGAAATATCATTACCTTCATGGAGATGACAGTCGGATAAATGGCTTAAATGATGCAAATCTTCTATTCTTTGTTGTTGTTAATCCTCACCCAAGGATATTTTTTTCCCTCCCTCCTTCCTTCTTTCCTTCCTTTCTTCCTTCCTTCCTTCCTTCCTTCCTTCCTTCCTTCCTTCCTTCCTTCCTTCCTTCCTTCCTTCCTTCCTTCCTTCCTTTTTTTTCAGAGAGAGTTGAAGGGGAAGAGGGAAGGGACGGAGAGACACAGAGAGAAATATTGATGTGAGAGGGAGACACATTGATTGGTTGCCTCCTGCATGCCCTGATATGGATTGAACCTACAACCCAGGTACATTCCCGTGACCAGGAATTGAACCTGCAACCCTTCAGCATGCAGGCCAAGGCTCTAACTACGGAGCAATACCAGCCAGGGCTTCTCTTCTTGACTGCTCCAAATGCCCTCCCTGCCTTCTGGCTTAAATCACCTTTTATTTTGCAAATGTAGACTAGAATAAAATTAAATAAGGCCTTGTAGTGTTAAAGCTTTGTTAATTTTATAGGATGGTTTCAGCACATTTACTAGAGTCTGGTGAAGAATTGTGATAATTAAAATTCAGCTATCCTAATTAAAACAAGTGAACAAAGTCTGTTTAATGTCCTCTTCCTCACAATTTTTAATTTCCTCTTTGCTTACTCCTGACTTTGCAGAATTCTGCAATCCTCACTGGGGTTTTCCTGTCATTAGAGAAATTTATGAAGTTAGGCTGTTTAGGACACCTGGAGGAATTCTATAACAGTAATATCTAAATAAATTTAGGTTCCTTTTGGTTAACTCATTTACATCAATGAATTTAAACCAAAATGTATTCTGAAAGTCAACCTTTCATAAGAAATTCTGACCAGTGTTTATTGCTTTAATATGCAGACGTGAAAACCAAGTCCCCATATACTTCGGCAAGTTCCTTAGGAATTAAAAGCTGTATTTGTGAGAGTCAGTCAGAAAAATAAAACCTGCATAGTTGTTTCTTTCTCGCTTTCTCCCTTCCTCTCTCTCTGTAAAATCAATCAATCAATAAAAAAACACAAGAAATTAAAAAAAAACCTGCATAGAAAATAGGAAGAAGAAAATTATACAAAATACTAATAGGGGTTCTCTCTGAGTATGGAGCTCAAAAGGTTTTTTATTTGTTTACATTTTACTAAATTTCAAATTTAGCATATAAGATGTTATAAGAACCTAAATACTACAAGTGCTAAATGCCCTCATGGGTTGAGATTTCTTCCATAGATAAGACTTTTCTTTCAAAGGCAGGTCCCATCTACCTCTAAAACAGTGGTTCTCAACCTGTGGGTCGCGCCCCCTTTGGGGGTCGAACGACCCTTTCACAGGGGTTGCCTAAGACCATCGGAAAACACATATAATTACATATTGTTTTTGTGATTAATCACTATGCTTTATTTATGTTCAATTTGTAACAATGAAAATACATCCTGCATATCAGATATTTACATTCTGATTTATAACAGTAGCAAACTTACAGTGATGAAGTAGCAACGAAAATAATTTTGTGGTTGGGGGTCCCCACAACATGAGGAACTGTATTAAAGGGTCGCAGCATTAGGAAGGTTGAGAACCACTGCTCTAAAACAATCCATTCACTTTTAATATGGAGGTATCCTTTGGTTCCTTTTGTTTGATAAGTTGATGTTTCATTTATTTCCTTAGAACACTAACTCATCAGGTCTTTTCTGAGTTCATTTGATCCAATGGAGAGCTGAGCTTCACCTTTTTAACTTAATCCAGTTTAAAAAATATAGTGCTTCCCCGTGATATAGTGTAATATAAATCTATATATATGAAAGAGTAATATGCTAATTAGACTGGACATCCTTCTGAATGTCCTTCCGGACAACCTTCTGGACAAAGCCGGGGCTGCAAGGGAAGCCCAGGTCCTGGGTGTCAGAGGGAAGCTGGTGCCGGCAGCCGGGGGTAGGAAGGCCTACTCTTGCATGAATTAGGTCTCTAGTATAATAATAATCTATACTAATAAAAGGGTAATATGCTAATTAGACCGGGAGACCTTCTGGATGTCCTCCCGGACAAAGCCATGGTGTCAGGGCCCAGGCAAAGGTGGTTAGGGGCAATCAGGCCAGCAGGGGGGGCAGTTGGGGGCAATCAGGTCTGCGAGGGGGGGCAGTTGAGAGCAATCAGGCCAGTGGAGGGGGGAAATTGGGGGGTCAATCAGGCCAGCAGGGGGGCAGTTGGGTATGAGCAGGTCGGCAGCGGGGGGCAGTTGGGGGTGATCAGGCCAGCAGTGGGGGCAGCTGGGGCAATCAGGCCAGTGTGGGAGCAGTTGGGGATGATCAGGCAGGAATGCAAGTGAGTGGTTAGGAGCCAGCAGTCCCATATTGCGAGAGGGATGTCTGCCGGTTGAGAAAGGTTGATTTTCCTATAAAATAAGTAGTCAGGGATATGATAACTTACATGAGGATTACCCACCCTAGGCAGTCAGTTGGACATCCCCCAAGGGGTCCCAGATTGGAGAGGGTGCAGGCCGGGCTGATGGATACTCCCCTCCCCCAAGCACGAATTTTGTGCACTGGGCCACTAGTTATCTATATAAAAGCCTAAGCTGGTTGACCAGTCACTATGACGCACACTGACCAACAGGGGGCAGACACTCAATGCAGGAGCTGCCCCTGGTGGTCAGTGTGCTTCCACAGGAGTGCTGCTCAGCTGACTGACCTGTCCACACGGCCCACCAGCCCTGTGGCAGCCACTCACTCTCTCAGTAGTCCTGCAGGTCCAATCTCCTGAGATCGGGCTAGGCACCGATGGACCAGCTCTGCTGACACGATCTCGACAGCACCACCGGCCTTGGGCACTGCAGATGCTTCCCCTACCAAGATGCAAGGAAGAAACAATATAAAAGTGGCCACCAGGTGGTTCTCGACAACCAGTGCAAATGTCAGCCGGACGGATCTGGCAAGCAGAGGGCTGATCGGGTCCTGGTCCCGCCCCCCCGCCGCCCCCCCCCCCCCCTTAGGATGGGCACCAGACACAGGGCTCAGGGCTGGTGAGTACAGCTGCACTGGCTGAGCCTCTTCCGATTAAGACTGACTGGGCATGAGCCTGCCGCAGGCGCAGTAGGGCTGAGATGAGTGGGAGCGGCAGGCAGAAGTGGCAGGAGGCACTGGACTGCCAGTTTCGGCTCACCCCCGCAGGCCACGCTGAGGGACCCCCACCGTGCACTAATTTGTGCACTGGCCCTCTAGTAATAATAATAATAATAATAATAATAATAATAACAACAACAACAACAACAACAAATAGTGCCTTTATAAAGTGTGTGTGTGGGGGCATTGAGGGAAATCGAATTTCTACCTGTGAATGTAATTTCCAACCTCATTCCTCATCCAAGAATGGGAGAAAGTTGGTAAGTGGTTCCAAATGAAATGAGAGAAAGTTGAGTCTGGCTTCATGAGTGTGGGATGAAGTTTCCGGCCGTGAGTTTTGTACCCGATAAGGGTATAGGCTTTAGAATCCAAGAGCTGGTTTCAGTTCTTAACTCTGCCATTGGATAGCTCTGTGACTTTTGAAAAATTATTTAACCTCTCTCAGTTTCCTAATTTGTACAATGTGGGAGGTAATTTCTACCTTTCAAAGTTGCTTTGGGCAGGTAATGTGCATAAAATGTTTGCCATCATGCTTGGCACATGTAGCTACTGTTGGAGCAGGTAAAGACTGCCTAGGGTGGGTAATCCTCATGTAAGTTATCATATCCCTGACTACTCATTTTATAGGAAAATCAACCTTTCTCAAGAACAACTGTCAACTCTGACAGGAGGTTATGAACTTTGGTAATACAGGAAGTATTACAAAGCACGATTGGGGCTGAGAATCTTGTTAATGACACTGAGCGGCTCTGCAAGCAAGGAATGAGGGCGGTTTCCCACACACCAATTAACTTCACCCCTCATTAGTAATGTGTGCTTGCAAACATTATTCCTTTTGCTTTATCTTATCTCACTAGGATGCCATCCAAGAAAACACTTAAGTAAAAATCCAGTTGTCACGTCTGGCTGTTAGCAGACCAAGTGTAGGGTAAACACCATTAAGGTTAAATGCATTACACTAACCTCAGTTGAATGAGCCACAAGAAGGCCAAGAACCACTCTCTCCAAGCCCAGGAACAGCCAGTTTTGAATGATAAAATGGAACCTTGTAAACTTAGACTGGTTTAATCAGGGGTGTTGGGCGTGTGTTCTTACCTGAAATCACAAGAGAAAAACGGTTGAACACTGTTCCTTCATTTGGGGCCTGTTCATTACCTATAATTATTCTCCCTATTTGAGATTACAGTTGAGGGTAGTTTACTTCCTTTTCTTCCTCCTTTTCCTTTTTCATTCTCATCACTGAGGATCTATTATGACCAAAAAATTAAGCTTAACTTTTTAAAGTTAATCCTTACCTGAGGATATTTTTCTATTGCTTTTTTAGAGAGTGGGAGGGAGCGGGAGAGACAGGTAAAAACATCGATGTGCAAGAGACACATCAGTTGGTTGCCTCCCACATGCACCCTGACCAGGGCCAGGGATCGAGCCTGCAGCCAATGTACGTGCCCTTAACCAGAACTGAACCTGGGACCCTTCAGTCTGCACGTTGACGCTCTATCCGCTGAGCCAAACCAACTAGGGCTAAGCTTAATTTTAAGAGAGCCAGAAGTAAGGACAGAATTGCTGCCCTCCATAGCTGTCTGGGCAGGTTAGATACATATAGAAGAGACAGCGTAGCCATAGTAGAAGGTAGTTTTTGATGATGAATGCTAGATGAATGTCTGAATAAAACATTCTGTACTGACAGTTTAGTAAAAGTAGAAATTGAGCCTTTAGTTCCCTCCAACCCTAATAGGTGTTAAACACTTTATTTACCTTCAGTTTTCCCAGATCACAACTGGGCTGCTGCCCTGATCTACCTTTTCTATGGGCAGTAAAATTCCGAAGTTGTCATCTGGAATTTGGGAGCCACGCTCCATTTACGCTAATGAGTGACTTATGGTTAAATCTTCATGGATCAGGCTGAACATGTCCCTGTAGGTATTGGTTCACATTTCATTTTTGTGGGGATCACACCAGCCTGCACTAAAATTTCTTGCACCATTTAACCTGTAAGGGTGCCCAACAAACCTATGATTTATGGTTTAGAAGGTATTCAGCTTAATCCAGGCTATTATTGAAAATTTCCTGGTTTCTTGGCCACAGTTTCACATTCAGGTCAAATACAATTATAAATTTCCAGGCCCTCAATGTTTCCTGTAGGACTTGGGTCAAGATACTTTATATGTGGAATAATATGACCTTAAAATGGCTGTTCTAATAATAATGGAATCATGTAAATTTACTTCTGAAAGCTAGAAGTTTAAGTTAAATATCCATGACAACTGAGTTGCCAGAATGTATATTTTTATCATTGTAATGATTTATAAAATAACCTTCAGATTCACAGGCATGTGGGTGAGCAGTTTTTAAAATACTGTCATGAAAAACCCAAGGGACCAAAAAAAACCACATTTCTATTTTCTATATAACTCTGAATAGTTGTTTATATAAATTGTGTCTACTTTGATTGCAAATGTCAGGAAACATTGTCTAGGTGTATAATTCAAGGTTAATAAGAAGGAGTTCCGTTGTATGATTTAGTCATGAGCCACAGCTTGAGGCCTCATGAGTCCACCACTAATGAGTCTCCTTCAGATTTTCCTCTAATGCTACAAGGTTCTGAACCTCTGAACTGCTCTGTGTGTGTGTGTGTGTGTGTGTGTGTGTGTGTGAGAGAGAGAGAGAGAGAGAGAGAGAGAGAGAGAGAGAGAGAGAGAGAGATTCTTCGTGCCTGTGTGTTTGCCCTTTTGTTTGGGGAACTGATCCTTGCCAGCATGTTCCTAACAAATCGAATCCCTGTTGCAGTCTGGCTGCTAGATTGAGAGCCATTAATAATTGGCAATTTGTAGCTGTCATAATGATGCTGGGGATTTTCCAGATGGCCTTTCCCTTTCTCTTGAGAAGAGCAAAGACATATACTTATTCTCTTTGATGGGGTTTTAATCATGCAGACATTGGCCATGCCCCTTGACCCACAGTAGGGAAGGGACTTGGTTGGCTCATTTCTGGTCTGGGGACAGACCTGCCTTGTTTTCTAGGACAGGTTCCCATGCTTTCTGATAAAGGGACAAGGCTTCAGGTGGGTAAGAGTAGGGTGTATTAGGATGGAGGTGGTAGAAGTATTGGGGTGTTGCAAGTGTACATTTGAAAAGAAAAAAATAAAGAAATGCCATATATATATTTTTTAATTTTATTTTTATTGTTTTCAGAGAGGAAGGGAGAGGGAGAGATAGAAACATCAGTGATGAGAAAGAATCATCGAGTGGCTGCCTCCTGCATGTCCCTTACCAGGCCGGGATAGAGCCCACAACCTGAGCATGTGCCCTGACCTGGAATCCAACCATGACCTCCTTGTTCATAGGTTGATGCTCAACCACTGAGCCACACCTGCCGGGCCATTTTAAGTTTCAGAATAACTAAACTGGTTGTTAAGGGAACAAAAAGTCAGAAGATGAGAGTATTATGTTTCCTTTGGGCCTAATCACTGCCTAGACAATGCAAGTTTAAATTAGGAACAAAATGGTAGTTTCATAGCATATAATTTTCTCACCTCTAACTTTGTTCCCCTTCTTGTGCCACTACACCATACACCCAAGAGAAAAAACAAAGGAATTTTCTGTAAAGTTTTATAGTTAATGTTATCTGAGCAGTGTTATGTTGTAGAATGGGGATAGTGGTAGCTGGGATATGTCTCCTGCAGAACAAATGAATGTTCCAGCATCGAGCTTCTTTCTCCCTCATAGTGCTTGTAGTTGGGCTGCCCTTTGACTAAAGTCCTGTTCCCCATGCTTCACAGAAATCTCTGTATAAACACGACCTTCTTATATACTTTCCTTGACCTGCTCAACTGAACTAGGTTGTTCCCGCCCTGCCCCGCTATATCCTGAGTCTGTCTCCTCACTCTGCTCTCTTCTTCCTCTTGGCACCCATTATCCCTGGGTATCTGAGTAATGTCTGCCTGTCTCATCAGAAAGTAAGCTCCAGGAGGGCAGGGGCTGTGTCTCTGACTGCTATACCCTCAGGGTCAGCATTGGGTGGAGATTCAAAACATACTTATTGAATTAATGTCTTCCTTTCTCACCTTTGGCTCTGCGTATAGAACCCGAGCCTCTATAAATGCAGAGCTCTTCTATGCTTGCTGCATATCGTAGATGCTATATTCCAAGAGATGCAATATTTTTTCAGATTTCTGAAATAAGGATACATATTAAAAATATATATTTAACTAGGTAATGGTTACTACCCATCAAAGCTGCTACTAATTTAATGTATATTTATTTGTAAGTTTGTACATGTACCACTGTCAAGTTAAATGCCAAAGACTGGAGAAACTAAATTTCTTTTTTGGGATCATCATAAACACAAATAAAAATAAACAAAACTTAAAAATTAAAAAATAGAAGTTATAAAATGTCTTTGTACATCCTACCAGATCATTCTGTGTGTGCACACACCCCTCAGTGGGGATTACTGTTCTAGAGCAGTGCTTTCCTGAGCAGCTGACCCCCTGGAGCTGGTTAACGGGAAGGCTCTGATTTGGTAGGTCTGTGAGGGCTTGGGATTCTGCATTTCTAACCAGCTCCCAGGCGGTGCCAATGGAATTGGTTTGTGAACCATACTTTGCTTAGCTGTCAGGCATCTTGCTGCCCAAATATTCATAAACCACAGAGATTTAGATGCTCAGATTAAACAGAGTGATGTGGCATTTCTATTTTTTGGGAATAATTGTCTTCTGTCTCATGGTTTGCTATTTCCAGGTGGA